>NW_026585698.1:12584124-12591121 GCF_907164565.1 Psammomys obesus | reverse complement strand
ACACACACACACACACACACACACACACACACACACACACACACACACACAAAGTTATGCGTTTTCAATGTATGCTGCAGTACTGATGTGAGTTTCAGTTGTCTTGTGCCTTAGTATGTCTTAGAATTACATCAGGTTACTTTGCTAATAGCTCATTGTCTTTCCTATTCTAATCACTCTCCTTTTTCTAACTTAATTTCTCTCCTCCTACTCACCCTAGTTCTGACTTTCAAATCCCAATCCCTAATCTAGAATAGATTAAAATTACCTGGAATTGAATCAAATACTGAAAGGCTGTATGCCATTGGCTGTAGCAGTCTAAGCTTCACTTCACTTTTATTTTTGCTGCACAGTAATCATCACACTGAAATTCAGTTCAGTTTTACCCTTTTTAAGAAATGGAATGTGATTTAAATTTAGGGTAGAGATGACAATGAGGGTTCGATTGAATGAATATTTATTGATCACACTCAGGCATGCTCATCACATTAAGCGAGGTAGATTTCAGCATTATTTTCTTCATTATTTTATGGGTTAGAATAGTGGTGCTAGCCTTTTCACAGAATTTTCTCAAGAGCAGATGGTTAATCTGCATTGGATTGCAGTAGATTGCTGTCTGATCGACAAACCCATTTCCCTGATACAAAACGAAACAGACCCTGATAACAATATAATTAACAAGTTTGCTGACTTGTTGGCCTGCCTCTCCTACACACCTTTATCTCCTTCGCTCATCAACAACCTTTCTAGAAGAGAGTCATTAAAACGCATTAGGAGGATGGACAAGGTATTCCCGTAAGAGAACTATTTAATCAGAATCATATGGCATATCAGGATTAGTCAAAAGAAGACTAAAGGAAATTGTACACAATGCATTCTAGTGATAAAATACTATGCACAATTATTGAATGATCCATATGACACGAATTATTTCATTGCTGCAATTTGTAAATTTGAAAAAGCAACACAGCTAATGTATGCTGGCTAAATTAAAATTTCAAAACCTACCTTGCTTCCGTTGTTTATTATTCAGCAAGCTGTTGAATGAAAAGTAGTGAAATTTAATGCCCTCCACCTTCTCTTTGAGTGAGGAAGACAGCACTCATGGAACTGTTTCTAGGCTTGAACTTAAGGGAGCTGCTAAATCCCCACAAAAGCTCCCCTTGTCACCCCTGTTTACCTCCGAGCCATGGGATCTGAGCTGCTTTGTGTCAAGTCTTTTAAGAAATGATGGATTAATTATCTTATTTGACTTCGGTTTTATTTACTCGCACTCTCCCCAGTGCTGCTGCTGATCCTGGCTTTGCTCTCCGACTTCACAGGCAGCTTGCTGTCAGCTTTAATATCACCCAGCACATCTGTTCTGAGTTCCCACTTTGCCTCCTGCTTGTCCAGCCCATTCTCCAGCCAACTACTTTCCAGGAAGAATACTTGAGTCGCACGGTCCTTTGACTCATTAGCCATCCACCCAGTGGTTGTTATCCAAAGTCATGCCTGCCTCCAAAATTGTACTAGCTTAGAGCAAAATGAATTTTTAAAGGTAAATTCATGAAATGTAGGAACTTTGTTTATATATCAAATACTTATCTGATTGGGCTGAGAATTTTTTTTTAAATTTTGAGTTGCTATTTTATCATTTAACTTTCACAGTTAAACCCTCTAGCTTCTATACTATCTCATGATATGTAATACATTAGATTACAGCAGACAGTAGGGAAAATATTGAAACAACAGAAAGATTTTCCTCAGAGTTGTAGGTCAATTAGCTGATAGTTTGATACTTCAAAACATATCCATTTTCCCAAAATGCAATTTAGGTACACAAAAAGGCAAGGCAATTCATGTGCCTCAAGTGGTTTTAGTTTTCAATATTTACTCTAAGTTTAGTGATACTTCCAGCGTGTACATTTATGTGAATCTTCTGTTTATGAAACAATAAAACTCTGAAGGCTGCTCAGGCTTGTGAGGGATTTAGTTACATATCCGATTATGGATTTCACATGTGTATAAATAATCAAGATAGCACTGTATCATTGGAGTAGGCTGTCTAGGCATCAAACTAGACTAAAAGCCAAGTTTCTCTGACACGGAAGTCTGTGCAATGTCACAGGGTAAATCAGAGTTGGCCAGGTATCATGCCTAAGTGCTACAGAAAAGGTGTAATGTAAGTGATGATACTTGATAGGAGCATAGCAATCAAAAACATTTGAAAATTAAGTGACGGAAGTAAGACTGTATCAAATGAGATGCTGGACAGCTGATTTTTTTTTAGTTGAATATTTTTCTATTTCTTTTTTCCTTTTCACAGTTTATTGCACTTTGTATCCCAGCTGTTGCCCCACCCTCATCTCCTCCTGGTCCCACCCTTCCTCCCACTTCTACCTCTGTCTCATTCCCCTAGTTCCTTGAAGGGGGAGTTCTCCTAACCTGCCATCTGACACTAGCTTATCACTTCTCATCAAGACTGCCTGGATCCTCTTCCTAGGTGGCCTTGCAAGGCCTCTGCCAGAGGAAAGTGATCAAAGAGCAGACAACTGAGTTCATAACAGAGGCAGTCCCTGTTCCTCTTACTTGGGTACCCACATGGAGACAGAGATGCCTATGGTCAACAGGGCCTATCTGAGCAGGGGGTCTAGGTCCTCTCCATGCATGGGCCTTGGTTGGTGCTTCAGCCTCTCCAGGGCCCCCTGGGCTCAGATTTTTTAGCTTTGTTGGTGTCCATGTGGAGCCTCTATCCCCTTCAGGTCCTTCTATCCCTCTACTCTTCCATAGAACTCCAAGTATTCTGCACAGCATTTGGTGGTGAGTCTCAGCATCTGCTTTGATCCCTGTTAGGTGGAATCTTTCTGGGGACCTCTATGGTAGGCTCCTGCCTTGTTCCCTCTCTTCCATCCTTTCTGGTGTCTATCCTGTTTTTCCTTCTGAATGAGATTCAAGCATCCTCTCTAGGGTCCTCCTTGTTTTAGTTTCTTTAGGTCTGTAGATTTTAGTATGCTTATCCTGTATTATATGCCTACTATCCACTTATAAGTGAGTACATACCATGAGTGTCTTTCTGATTCTGGGTTACCTCACTCAGTATATTTTCTAGTTACATCCATTTGCCTGCAAATTTCATGGAACAACTGTCATATATTTCCTTGGGAGCTGACTGCAGGAAATAATACCATGAAAGGGGAAGAAGATTAATACAAGAAGAGGAAGGAATTATCCAGAACTTATTACATAATAAGCTGTGATTAACATGCATCAACAACAGATAAGATATGAAGACAGAATTCAATACTTAAAAGTAAAAGAAAAAAAAATTAAGGACTAAATAACCAGTTGAAAATGGGGCATGGAGATAAAGAGAAAGTTCTCAAAATGAAAAAAAAAAGTTGCTGAGAAAGAAGTGATTTTTTGTCCTTTGGGCTTTTGTTTGTTTGTTTTAATGTTCAACATCCTTAGTAATGTGAGTAATAACAAATTAAAAACAACTATGAGATATATTTGGTCCTTGTAGAGCTCCTATCCTTTCCATATCATACTAACTTCCCTTCTTTCATATGATTCCCTGCACTCTGCCGAGGGTTTGGTTATGAGTCTTAGTGTCTGCTTTGAAACACTGCTAGGTAGAGTCTTTCAGATGCCTTTTGTGGTAGACTCCTGTCATAAGTTCAATGCACATCCCATTTGTCTTTCTAAATGAGGATTAATCACCTTCGCCTGTGTCTGCTTTCTTGATTATCTTCTTTAGGTGTGTAGATTTCATTATGTTTATCATATCTTGTAGGTCTATATAAGCGAGTATATACCAAGTTTGTCTTTCTCCTTCTGGGATATTTCACTCAGAATGATCTTTTCTAGATACCACCACTTGCCTGCAAATTTCATGATTTCCTCCTTTTTGATTGCTGAGTAGTATTCCATTGTGCAAAAATACCACAATTTCTGTATCCATTCCTCCGTTGATGGACATCTGGGTTGTTTCCAAGTTATGGCTATTACAAATAAAGCTGCTACGAACATGGTTGAACAAATGTCCTTGTTGTGTACTTGAGCAAATATATCTGGGCACAGGGTCTTTTCTGAGACTGACACTAGAACTTCTGCTCGGATGTGGCCTGTGGTAGCTCAGTAACCAAGTAGTTTTCCAAAGTAAGGGGAACATGGACTATTTCTAACAGGATCTCAAGGGCAGGCTGTTTGACCCCCCGCCAGGGGAGGAGCAGTCTGTTAGGCCACAGAGGAGGACTTTGCAGCCAGCCCTGAAGATACCTGATAAAACAGGGTCAGATGAAAGGGAAGGAGGTCCTCCCCTATCAGTGGACTTGGAAAGGGGCAGGGAGGAGACCAGGGAGGGAGTGTGGGGTTGGGGAGGGAATGAGGGAGGAGGATACAGCTGGGACACAGAGTTAACAAAATGTAACTAAAAAGAAAAATAAAATAATAATAATAAAAAACAACTATGAGACTTCACCTTACCACAGTGAGGATGGCTTAGATACAAATCAACAAATTATTATAGAGCCATGCGGTCAGGCAGAAGACTTCCAGGGCCTGGCAGCACTACAGAGAACAAATATGTGATGGAGAGGTGGGGAAGATAGAAAGCGGAGCAGTGTGTGCACTATGGAGAGAGGTGGAACTGGAGATGTGACATCGATGACAGGTGAGAGAGGGCTGAGGTCTGTGTGCTGCCATGGCCCAGTAGGGTCATTGGGAAGGTGTACAACAGCCTGGAGCTTGTGCAGATGCAGACTTAGCCCCTGAACTGCCTCCTGACTGATGGATCCCCACAGCTCTGGGCAATGATGGAGATGAGGAAAGATTCACTATCTGGATTTTACTTCCTCTAAGGACCACAGTGGGCCACAGTACCACTATGTTGATGTCAGTGGTCCTGATGCTGCTCTAGAACATGATGAAGCCTGAGCTTCATCTACACATATGCCCTCGGTGCTGCTGACTGATGTCTTGGTGATGCCCTCGGGCTTTGCTGCCTTCATCATATCCTCAGGTTTTGCTGCCTCAGGGGGCCATGCTGTTGTGAATGGCATGTGTAGCCACCTGAAGCCATGTTGAGGTCCCTGGTCTGTGAAGCTGCTGAGGGCCATGAGTGGGTTGGTGGTTCTGATATGGACAAAGGCCATGTTGATGCCTGTGGCCCATGTTACCAACAAAGCCCATTCAGATGACTTTTGTCTGGGCTGCCACCTGAAGCCATGTTGAAGTCCATGGGCATGGGAAGGCTGGTCTCTCTCCTCCCAGGCAGTGAGGTCTCATAGACTCACTGCAACCGAAATAATTGTAGCTGAACCATCATGGGAAGTAAATAACCACTTTCTTGGATTTAAGGACCCCTGCGTAAGATGAAACCAAAACCTGGCACCATCTTTGGTCCCCAGAATCAGTGGCCAGATGGATCATGGAAGCTATGGGAGAATTCACTACTATTATATTTATACATAACACCACAGTAGCCTCAGTCCTAATAGCTTACCATTATGTCCATAGATCAATGCTTCTCTCTACCCTCATCAAAGAAGCTTATGTTTGAATTGGGTAGCTATTAACACAGAGCCCCACAACTTGTCAGTGTGCAGAGAATAAATGACTGTGCAGTTCTCGGTCTTAAATTGGACATCTGTATCAAACCCTTTCCCTGAAATCTCAGGGCTCATTTTTAAAGGGGGATAGAAAGAGTATTAGAGCCAGAAGTGGAGGCTTACTGCAGTAAAAACAGTGCCTATGGACATGGCAAGGTAGTTGCATAATATGAACTCGAAGTGGTTATGACAGCACACCTGAGGATGGTGTAAGCTCAACCCAAAGAAAATTTCATCATGGAGAGGGGAGTACACAAAGTACTGTGAGGGCATGAGTCTCATGAGGGCGTGAGACTGGTAGAATTGGCTTGCAACACCCTGGCTTTATGGAGGCAGCTTCTCTTGGAAAAGGATCGCTGACCTTTCAACCAAATATAAACTCCTACAGAAAATGAAAAATAAAAAAATCTGACACCTTGCTGTCTTGTAACCTAAATAAAAAATATAGAACAGGACAAGAGGTGCCAGCCTGCATGACCAGATGGCTCTGCTCCTATGAACTGTGGTATACTAAACCTAGTTCTCTGTTTCAGCTATGAGATAATCCCAAGACAAGTTTTTTTAAAGTTGAAATAATTTTGGGCAATGTTGTATGGAGACAAATGACTCACAAGGTTAACATTTCTGACATTAGTAAAGACTCAGCTTCACAGAAAACTCCCTGGGTCTCTGGCTCTTTCTGCCCTTCCTCCTCAGTGTTCCCTGAGCCTGAGGTCCAGGAACTGTTTCATAGATGTATCCATTTTGAATGGGCTCCACAACTGTTTGTTTTGGTTGGCTGTTGTTTTCTATAATGGTCTCTGTTGAAAGGACGAGTTTCATTGATGTGGGGGAGGACAACACCAATCTGGGGGTGAAGACAAACATTTAAAATGTAGTTAGGAACTATGCTGGCTTTAGTAAAATGGTGGTTGTAGGTTCTCCCCCAAGATCCATGACTCAGTAAGCCCTGAGTAGGTAGTTCGTAATTAGGGCTGGATTCCAGAACCAGGAATGGTTTCTGTACCGCTGAGTGGGTCTTAACAAGAAGTCAGTCGGCTGCTGCCAACTCACGTGTCACTGCTGATCTCCTCAGGGTGTTCAGCCGTGCTGTGCACCGATGTGGTTCATGGTTGTCATCTCTTTGACATGCAAGCTCAAATTTAAGGTCAAGCTGCCAGAACCTGAGGATGAACTCCCACCTTTCACCTAAACATCAGCTGCAAAATTTTTCTCTCTCACATATGTTTTCATTACTCCCTTTACCAAATCATTCCGTAATAATTTATAGATATGCCCTGATCCTTTTGGAGGGGTTGCATGTTCAGCCTTTAGAGGAAGGAACCTTAGACTACAAGAATGTCCTTACAGATAGATTACACACACACACACACACACACACACACACACACACACACACACACACA
>NW_026585698.1:12582829-12584114 GCF_907164565.1 Psammomys obesus | reverse complement strand
ACACACACACACACACACACACACACACACACACACACACACACACATATAATGTGAACATGCACACACATATATTATACATACATATATACATAAACCCACACATATATCATGTGTATAGATTATATACACACATATATGTATTATAGATACACATATACACATTTTACATATAATGCATATAATACAGATCTGTGTATAATATGTATGTATAATCTATCCATGTAGATAGATAGAGATGTATGTCTCCACTCAAATTTTGAAGAATTCCATACTTACTTGTTCAAATACACATTTATAAAATTTTTGAAATGAACATATAAAGAATTTGTAATTTACATGTTTAATTGTAGATTTCCTAATTGTATATGTCAAACCTTGGCAAAGAATGTGCAATAGACCATCTTTATTCAGCAACATGATTTGTTCCATACTTGAGGACAAACTTAAAGATGCATGCATTTAAATCAAATAAAGCAACAAAATATGAAGAACATTAATCAGAAGCTACAGGAAACATTCAACACCTTAAACATTTTTTCTTTTTTTCTTAATTACAATTTATTCACTTTGTATTCCAGCTGGAGCTCCCTCCCTTGGTCCCTCCCAATCCCACTCTCCCTCTTTCTTCTCCTCCCTTGCCCCTCCCCCAGTCCACTGATGGGGCGGTTATCATTCAGCACTTAGAGTTTGACCATCTTTGTTCTACACACTACAGTTTATTCCCTGAATTCAGGATGTTTAGGAACTAAGGATCCTGTATTTGAGGACAGCACAGTACCCTACCTCAGAGGGTTCCTTGCATGGCCTCAACAATGGGCTGAAAAATATCCATCCACAGAAGGTTCAAGGCACTCTGAGACTCATTCAAATGAAATATCATAAATATTACCATCCATGAGTCTTTTCATTGCAGGTCATTAGCCCTGAGTTATGACAACTGCAGTAAGAGACATTAAAAAAAATCAAACTTTATTCTACAAATGAATTTTCCAGTCTGAGAAATATGCTCAATCTAGAAAGGTCAAAAGCATTAATATGGAATTTTAACAAGGTCTGTGGTCCTCCCCTGCGCTTACTGAAGAGCCTGGCAAGGATGTATTTCCTCACATTTCTCAGGATCAGAATGAATTTGTATCTTTTAAAACAAGAGCCGTCACAAACCCTGAATACTGTTCCTGTAGGTAAAATGAGAAGAAGAAGAAGAAGAAGAAGATGAAGAAGAAGAAGAAGAAGAAGAAGAAGAAGAAGAAGAAGAAGAAGAAGAAGAAGAAGAAGAAGAAGA
>NW_026585698.1:12561867-12582819 GCF_907164565.1 Psammomys obesus | reverse complement strand
GAAGAAGAAGAAGAAGAAGAAGAAGAAGAAGAAGAAGAAGAAGAAGACAGCAACCGCAAACAACAAAAACAATACTGCTCCCTCGTAATAGCAGTAGTCTCTTCCTGGCAAATGACCTGCTGGTAGAATTGAAACACTGCTGACACAGTCCTTGTTCTCTAATTTCAGTGTGTACACCTGAGATTTGCACAATGGTCACTGTTCATCACAAGCAGAGGACCCGGGTCAGGGAGGACTGCTGAAATCAGCACTGGAAAAGATCAACTCACCTGACCCTGCATTTGAAAGAGGCCTGGGAAGCTGTTTCTATGGGCCACATACAAGGTCACTTACAAAGGACTTAATAAAATTCCATTATAGCCAGCTAGGAGAGACAGAAAGTTCCCAGAGACGAAATGAGACTTGATTTATGCAATCACATGGTCTTAAGTGGCTAAAGTACCAAGTTTCCCGAAGACGAAAGTTTTTTGCAGCTTAGCATGTTCTGACCCTTTCTGAAGTCTGTGGCTGAGCTTGGACCCATTAGCCCTGCCTGGTCTTCACTTGTATCCCTGACCAATGCACATGATTTTGAGAGCAGAATGCGGATCCCACTCTGTAAGCCCGAGAGCAGCGTCATCGGTCACCCTGATGCTAATCCTCTATGTGTTCTTACAGATCTGTAAGTCTGAACAGCACGTGTGTGTGTGTGGGGGGGGTGCGATGTCTCACGACCTCTGGGCACACTCCAGCACAGACACTCTACAAACCTTACATATTCCTCTGGCAAGTTCTGAACTTTGTCCTGGTGACTGAATAGTTCCTACTCTCCATGTGTCCTTTGTGGATTCCAAAAGCTTTCTTCTCACCCTCGTCTCTAAAGAAAAGTGCTGACATACAACTCCAAGACTTCACCAGATGAGGGATTCTATCAGGAGTCCGTGCTTCTGAATTATGTGTTTCCTGCTCCTCGGACACTTGAGGATTCTGCACTACTGCAGAGTGGATCTGGGACTCGCCTCTGCATCTCCAGAAACTTTATTAGTAGCTGTCAATCACATTCTCAAAGACTTAAGGAAGAGTTATAAACCATTTTCATGGTCTTATAATAATGGCATTGGATTCAGTCACATGTATACACGAATGCTAACCCTGGACTTCTGAGAGAATAAAATATGCTAATATATTTTAAAGGACTATAAATTTTCATATAATACTGGTTACCTCAACATTAAAATTTTAAATCTTTGGGTCAAGCTTCCTAGGGAATGATGATCTGTTATTTTATCTACATGTTAGATATCTTCCTAAAAGATTCATTTTTGTTATCTTTCATTATGTGTAGATGCTAGTGTCTGTGTGGGGTTATGTTAAAGAGAGTGCTCTTGTGTTGTGAGTTTCCTCCAAGACTGAAATATCCTATCCTGCTGGGAAGCTTCAGAGGCCAGAAGGTAAAGTACTCAAAAGGGCTTCAGAAAGTTCCTGTAAGTGACCAGATTCATTAGGTCCCTCCTTCCCCAAAATAAAATAAATAAGAGAGAAAGAAAACAAGAAAGAGAGAGAGAGAGAGAGAGAGAGAGAAAGAGAGAGAGAGAAAGAAGAAAGAAAGAAAGAAAGAAAGAGAAAGAAAGAAAGAAAGAAAGAAAGAAAGAAAGAAAGAAAGAAAGAAAGAAAGAAAGAAAGAAAGAAAGAAAGATTGCTGAATTAGTCACTCTCGGACAGGACAAGCCAAGCTTCCAAGAAAGACTCTGAGACCAGGCTATGTCCCTGGAAGATGCTCAGACCAACTGAGTCACTTGGAAAACACAGGGGCATGTTAAGCTACCTGAAGGCTGCCGTGTGTACTCTGGGTTTCCAGCTGTGTGAGCTGTTACCCACGCCAGGGTGAGCTTTGGTGGCACCGCTGTCTTTGAGTCCTTTCTGTTCCTATAAGTAACCCCTCACACATATCCCCTTCAGTGATGCCCCAAGCTGTAATTTGATGATATCTATACCTTGGCCTGTCATGGGCTTCCTGTCTGGTAGATATGTGTTGAATCTCCCCTGGAAAAGTCTTGTCACTCAGAACTGTGGGAGACAGAAGAGGCCATCAGTTTCTATGGATCTGAAGTTATAAGCAGCTGTGAACCAAGCAACATGGGAGATAGGAACTGAATTACAGTCCCTGGCTCTTAACTGCTAATCCATCTCTCCAGCCACCTATGTTAGTATCTTTTAAGGTACAATATAAATGATGAATAATTTGGAGTACAAGTACTATTCTTTACTCACTGTCAATTATATGTCTATATAGGGTTGACTTTTCCTCATTTCTCCCTCTGCCCTTGTCCACCATTGTCTAAGAATCACCATTCTGTTCTAGGTTTGAGACCACAGAACCCTGGACAGTAGCTGTCTTCCTGACCCTGGTGTATTTCCCTTGGCAAAATGGCCTTCACTGCCTTCCACAATGCGGGATACAATAGATTGTCATTCTCTCTTATGGCTGAAGACTATTCCATCGTAAATATGAGCTACATATCTTCACCCATCAATCTGGAGCCTTTTTCCTTACAGTGCATAGAACAGTGAGGAAGATGCCATTTAATTTGTCCATTTGCTTTGATTTTCTTAGTATTTTAATGTAGAACTAATTTTCTTGCCATTATTAAAAAGACAATCCACTCTCTGCTACACTGTTACTGCCTGGTTTAATAATCATTTGGTTGTGGATACAAGAGTTACTCATGTTCTTCATCAGTTCTGTTGGTCTTTGGGTTTGCCTTTATGCTGATATTGTGATGTTTTTATTGCTACAGATTCGTAGTATATTTTACGTGCAGGCCATATAATGCTACCTGGTTTAGTTTTGCTCAAGAGTGTATGGGCTATTAAAAATACATATTAGATTATTTTATAGTGCTAATGCTAACTCTCAGATTTTTTCCTATTTTTGTGATGAATGCTATTGATAATTCTGTAGTGATTATATTGTTACACAAATTTTAATTCAATGATTTTTTTTTCCCAATAGACCAAACAGGTATCATTTCCTTGTGGGCGCTTGTCAATGCTGTCTTCAATCTTTTATAGTTTTCATCATTGAGGTCTTCGGTTAAATTTATTTCTATGGATAATTTAGTTCTTATCCATTGGACTTCTTTACTGGGTTTTATTTCAGATAACTCAATAATATTGTACAGCTGTGTCTATAAATCAGTGTTGATTCCCGAAAGTTTTCTGAGTTTATTTAAGATCTTGGTGGAATTTTGGGGGTTTTCCATATTCAAAATCACACCATGTTGGAAACTGTCAGGGTTTGACTTCCTCTCTCTGATTGAACATCACCTCTTTCTCTTTCTTTGTATCCCTGTGTGGGATCTCCAGCACTGTGAGTCAGGAGAGAAAGTCCACATCCCTGCTTCCTTTCATATCTTGCCAGCTTTTCACTGTCCGCAATATTTGGCTATTCAGACGCAGCTTTTATACATGATGCTTGTTCCTTTTGTACGCGGCGTGGTCTTTATTCTGAAGAGGAGCTGGATTTTATCATACAACTTGTTTCCCTCTGTGGAGAAACCATCTGCTTCCAAGTGCATTCTTTTGCTGTGCTTTATATCATGTTTACCGATATGTGAAAGTGGAATCAACTCTGCAGGCTGAACAGAGCTGATTGCTCTGAATGGCTTCAATGTGCTCTTGGATTTGGGTTTCAGGTACTTTTTTAAAAGAGGTCTGGGAAGCTGTTCATCTATACCATTAGACAATAGTTTTCTCTTTTGGTTGTGCCTTTGGTTTGGGTATCAAGGGCATGCTGGCACCAGAAGGTATAATGGAGAGAATTTTTTTTCTTTCCCCTTT
Source organism: Psammomys obesus (assembly GCF_907164565.1). Lineage (NCBI taxonomy): Eukaryota > Metazoa > Chordata > Mammalia > Rodentia > Muridae > Psammomys > Psammomys obesus. Next base: position 12,579,000 of record NW_026585698.1, on the reverse strand, counting down.
CATGAATAATCAGAGAATATGGTGTTAACTAACTTTAAGTGTTTGGAGCTAAGTAGACCCTTCTTACCTGGCCTCTGCTTTGAGGGACTAGTTTATATGGCTGAGATACTCAGCCTCCACTGGAGACTTTTTATTTTTTCATGACTATTCTACTCTATTTACAAAATTCCCTTTTCAAAGAACCAGTTTTCTGTGTCATCAGCCTGTTGGAAAATTTTCCCATGTTCTATTCAGATCCTACTTTTTTCAGAGTTATCTAATTGTTCTAATTTTCTCAGAGGCAATGATTATTTGTTTATTTGAGATTTTTCTCCTATTAATTTATTTATTGAGAAAGAGATTACTCTGTAGCGAAAAATGGCCTTACACTCACACCTTTCCCCTGCTTCAGCTTCTCAAGGGATGAGATTTTGTGTGACAGCCATCACAGCTGAGCTTTCTCTTCTTTTCTCCTCCAGCCTTCATTACCATAACTTTTACTACTTTATTCTAGACTGGTTCAGCATACTATTTTATTTAAGCACTTTTTTCCCTCACAGAAAAGTTAGCAAATAATTCCTCTGCTTTTAAATCATAATTTCTTCTCATTGTTCATTTTATTTTATTTTATTTTATTTTTTTAGTGTTTCACTGACAACATGTTAATGAAGCGATGGATTGATTGGTGTACCAGGATAATGTGGAACTATTTAATCAAGACAAATTAAAATGGCTGTCTCTTTGCAATTGTTTTGTGCTGAGACATTTAAAGTTTCTCACCCAGTCTTAAATTTGTAAAAGGTCATTAACTGCAGTCACTATGCTATCTGTGGCCTGCTTAAAGCATGCCTGCCCTCTCACACTGCCCTTCCCCCATATGGTAGTTAGAACTCTTCTGTAAATATAAGCTCATGTGGTATTTGTCTTCTGCCTGACTTAGCTCCCTTAGTATAGTGTGAATGCTGTGCTTCAGATTTTCTTTTTTCTTCTTGAAGGATTAATAGTATTTCTCTCTCTCTCTCTCTCTCTCTCTCTCTCTGTGTGTGTGTGTGTGTGTGAAAGCAATTTCACCATGTCTAATGCACCTTGTTAAGTCTGTTTCTTTGTGCGGCAGTTAGTGTTGGTGATAGAAGCATAGAACCCAGGATTTCGTTTCCAGATATTCTAACATTGAGATATCTCTGTAGACCTCCCTCTGATGACTCCAGCTTAAATAAATAAAACCACAAAGATTGTGAGTGCTACTCCTAATAATTATGCCTCTAACATAATTTTAAATCCATCATTTGTGCTTTCTTTTATGTCTCACCTTGACATAATTAGGACAAGACCCTAGCAATGAGAGTGCCTAATGAGTTACAGTACTTTTTCAAGTTCCGCTGTGGTTTTATAGCATAGTTTGTAGTGCTGTGTAGGATTTTGGTTCCATTGGGGCTGACATGATATCAGTTACTGGAATCCCTGGATGCCTCTGTAACCTTTAGGCCCTGTGGTTATATAATAGCAATTTTACTATATCTAATGCACTCTGTTAAATTTGTTTCTTTGTGTGGCGTTTTAGTGCTGGTGATGGAAGCATGGAAGCCAGGATGTAGTTGCTAGACATCCTAGCATCAAGATATATCTACAGCCCTATCTCTTAATTAATATAATCACTATATATGCATGTGTTAGGAAATACAGAATTTTCTGTAATTAACATAATTATGTCATAATCATTGAGGCATTGGTCCATGTACTTCAGTGTAAAAACAGAACAGCTTAATTGATACCAATTACTGGAGAGTTTTTCATTTGCCATATAAGAAATGAAAACCATGTCATCATATCAGGATGATTCAACTTTGGGGTTTCGCTGTTGGTTTTGAAAAACGTAGACCTGCCTGGTTTTGTACGTTATTATGCCATCAGAGTGGCAGTACCCTCTGTCTATGCACGGAAGGGCCAGTAATCTGAGCATCCAAACCCCTTCACATGACCTTCCAGTTGTTTCTAACTGGATTCCTAATCCCTTATTTGTTTTATGTCTTTCTCTTGCCTTCTTTTTTTGTTTGTTTGTTTTTCATGTGAAGAAATATGAAGCTGCTTCTTTTTGTGAAGATGTTTTAATAATATTAATTTACCTCTGAACATCCCCAAAAATGAATATCCACGAATTCTAAATGTAAACAGCAGTAGCCTCACTCCCTTGAGAATACCCCTAATCCTTGTCATGGTTGTCAACTTCCATACTTCCATACCCTTACACATCTCACTTTTTTCCCTCCCAGTCTCTGTGTACATGTCCCTAGAAAGAGGGTTTGTGGTACTTCCAGTACTCCGTTTTGCTACATGAATTGATGTTTATTCTTTAAAGCATGCATGATCAAATGCATTTCTGTTTGTACATAAAGGTAGTAGGTCTTTCTCCAGGTCCCAGACTGCATCTCTGAAGTCTGCTTCCCAATCAGCCAGTTTCATTTGTTTTCATAACCAGTATTTTTCTGAGCAGCAATTATGTTGCTCATGTACTTTTATGTAGATGTGTCTATGTTTAAAAAAAAAAAAAGCTTAAAATTGGAAATGCCCCAAAAAAAAAAAATCTAAGTGATTACTTCAGGTTCCCATAAGGATCTTGAAATTGAATATCAATTCAGTTCTGTAACTATCTGATGATATTCAGAACCATAGAAAAGTCGCTTGCCATGGTGGTGACATCTGGACACTTGAGGGAAATCCACCACAAACAGAAAACAAGGAAAGCCCAACCAATTCTTGTGCTGGCTCGAGAAACAAAGATAACAAAAGGAGAAATATCACCACTGTTCTCAAGAAATCAGAGAGTAGCAACCTCATTATATACGCAGTGCTTTAAGAAAGGGGTGTTTTGGCTGGCACTTCTGCAGCTCTGAGCCAACATAAACCAATTTGAATTGATTAACTCCAGCATTCTGTTGCCTGAGGATTTATCAGCATTGACAATACTTGTTATCTCATGGTTTCTGAACGGCAGGAAGCCCGCTCAGGTGAATCCATGTGGGTCAGAGGCAAGATATCGCTTTGGCTACACCCTCCGCAGTAGACTTGAATGATGGTCTAGAGAAACGCTTCTATCCCAGGAAACAGACTTGAAAACGGAAGCAGTGAGAAGCTTCCTGTCATCAAGACAAGGTTCTGATTGAAAAGCAAATCTCTCAAAGGCTTAAGTCCACAAGGCATAGGATCTAATGCAGAAAGTGTGGATTCTAAGAATCTAAGCTACATCAAAAATTATTGACATTCTTCTAACACAGGTAGAGTTTTGAATTGCTTATTCCCCACTTAATTAGGCCATCAATTTGGCATGTTATTAAGAGATAGGAGAGACAGCTGTACAACCTCAGATTGGATGAAATTATAAATCTATTTCTTCCGATGTCAGTCAGGAGGTAGATAGGCCTTATTTTAAGAGGATAATTTATAAGAAGAAATCTGTAGACACCAGGGACAAAATATTTGTATTTGAGATTTTTGAGGCAGGACCACTGTAATCTAATTGGCTTGGAACTTATTACATAGCTTTCTCTGTTCTCCAAGATGATCATCCTCCTGCCCCAGTCTAGATGGTTTTTTTCTTTGTTTCTTTTTAGTTATTACAGTTTATTCACTTTGTACCCCAGCTGTAGCCCCCACCCTTGTCCCCTCTTATTCCCATCCTCCCACCCTCCCTCATCGCCTCCGGATAGGGTCACATGGAAGAGGAGGAAGTCCACCCCTGTCAGTGGACTGGGAAAGTTGTTTTTTTGTTTGTTTGTTTGTTTGTCAATGAGAAACACTTCTTTTACTGGACCTTCTCATGTTTGCACAGAACGATTTTGAATAGCTGAGATGTCACATTGTAATCTCAAGAACAAAGTTGGCGTAAAAGATGACATTTCCCCTAATGGGGACGATTCAAAAGAAACTTACTCTTGATTGAGGATAATTTATAGCTTCTTATTTTTGCCTAGATCTAGAAATTTAAGATTATGTTTTCTCTCTCACTCTCTCTCTCCAATTTTAGAATGGAGAACATTGGATGAAGCCACATGCACACACACACACACACACACACACACACACACATATACTTACCCTCTCTAGTGATAAAAAAAAAAAAAACCATGTTATTTGCCTTTAACTGCTAAAGAAATAAAGAAATGAGAAAAATGAAAGAGCATTAGGGTGATGAGTGAAATTAGCATTTTGGCATCTGTAGCAGAACTCTCCTTACTGCCAAATATTTATCCAAAGAAAAGTACTTTTTGCTGTCACATTTTATTACTTCTCACACTGGGCAGGGGAAAGGTCTCCAAAGAATATCTCTTTTTGACAAGAAATGATCACGGTGTCATTTTGCTTTCTGTTTGTGGAAAGACAAAAAATAAACATTCATTTCAGTAATTGTGACAGCTCCTAAGTTCAAACAATCTGCCTATCAAAAATAAATTGTAGCGTAAAGTAGCATAGGTAATAACTGTGACTGCCCACAACTAATTCCCTGGTATTGTAAGAGGTAAAGCAACTGAGTATCAGCCAGACATTTCCAATTTCAGCACGATTTGGACATGTAAATAACTAGTAAGTGAACTGTGGGTTTTTCAGGGCTTGCACGCTGCATGACTTGAACATATTTGGTCCCATGAGAGTTTAGACTGTGATATTTCCAATGCCATTACTAAAGGAATTGGGTTGCTGTTTGGTGATTAGCTTCCTGTACATTCAACCACCCAAAAGTCTTTACTCAACACCTATTAAACATAGCATTTACCAAATAAAGCATACTGATTCTGACATGTTCACTTTTATCTTTCATATCTCTTCTTTCCATGTATTTAACCCACAGTGGGTGTGTTCATTTTTCATAATGACAAAGCACAAACTGAAGCAGAATATTAAAGCAGAGTATTAAAATCTTTTCCTTTCAAGGTTATAGGAAAGCTAACACATACCTCCTAACTAAGGTAGGTAAGTGGCGATTAATAACGGCATGCCAAGTATTTTGACATACTGCAGTGAATCGTCTGTACCCTGTCCTCACTGAACACATTAGATTGGGAATAAAGGTCCAGAATGATTGAGCCTTCTTTTCTGTTCTTTACCATCTAATGGCTGTCAGCCAATAGATAATGCAATACTCCTGTTCTCTTCTCTAACTCAGTTAGATAAGATGAAGGAATTGTAGGTCTGCCATACTAATAGACATTGACTATAGTTACTTTTAATGTATGGCATAACTATGAATTGCTGAGTGTGAATTTTAAAATGACTCAAACAACAAGCATAGATATATGAGGTGGTGCTTACTGTAATTTGCCTGTTTTAATCATTTTGAATTCACAAAATATCAAGTTATTCATTTCAATGATACATTTTTTATTTGTTAATTGTATCTCAATAAAGATAAAAAAAATGACCACAGCAGAGCTTAAGGAAGCAATATTAAAATAAACGGTTTACTACTCATTGCAAACACCTATCTGTCACCATCTCGTTTAAGGTGCTTGAGTCATGCATAACATTCATAGACATCTTAACACTTTCCAGTGCGCTCTTCGGCCTGGGCGCCACTGTGTCCACTGCCTCCTCTCTTAGTCCTCAGATATCCAGGACTGTCTACAAACACCTTCTCCTCTAAAAAACCTAGACTACTTTTGCCATATTGAACATACTGTTTGGAAATCACAGAGCTGTTTCCTTTGAATTCCTATTCCTCGTGTATCCTTTCTCCTTTTAACCTAGCTTCCAGCACTACCTCATTTCACAAAGGTGTAGTGACTCCTTTTCCTCTTATTCTCAGGGAATTTAAACTCTAGATCCTCAGTGAGACTGCATTACAAAGTTTACACCAATTTTAAACAACTCAGATGCTTTTCTCTCTTCTTTCATTCCACCATTTCTCTTCAACACCGGTGTTGCAAACGAAGCCTGCATCTCCTAAGAATTCTGTCTCGTGGTCAGTCTCAGACTGCCAAGACCAAATAATCTTCCACCTTCAGCTTCCTAAGCACCTGTCACCGCATGTATGTATCATGATAAACAACAAATAAGACTTCTCTTCTATTGTTGCTGATGGTTCCCTTAGCCATGCACAAGGTAGGCAAGGGTCCTAAAGCTGAGCCATATCTACAGCTGTTCAATATATTCTGTCATCATCCAAGCCTCCCAGAGAAAGCATTTCACTTGGGAAAGCTCTACAGCTGCTAAGGTTTTAACCTTATTGCTTTACCCGTAGACTGAGACTGTTATCAAAAGTATGTCATGCAAAACCCTTTTTTATTGTGAGCCAATAAGATTTAGAAGGTTTGAGGCATCATAAGAATCTCTAATCCCTATCCTTCTCAAACAATCATGGAAAATCTGAGGAGGGATAGAATGGAACGGATCAGTTTCCAGTGGAAACTGTGACGTTGAAGCCAAAGGCAGATAATTGTGACGAAGCCCACTCACCTAACTCCAAAACGCATGGTTGGGACTTCTGGGCTTTCACAGGCATTCATTACTGACCTATTAGCCTGAAGAACGGACTAGAGTTGACCCTTAACCAATAGCGGGGACTTCTGTATTAGAAAATAACTTTAGACACTGAGAAAAAAAAGAGATGTCATGTGACTAAGGCAGGTTGGATTTGTACAAATCTGAACCAGAAAATGGCAAAGCAACGCCAACAAACACTAGCAAACCAAAAGAGCTGGGGAAGAACAAGGAAGGGCCCATTTCCAAAGGCTCCACAGAGAGAGCATTGTTTTGACAGCAGCTTGGTTCAAACCTCTGTTCCCAACACTATCTGCTAAGGTTGCTGAGGAACGTGATGTAAGTGCCATGAGCCATTCTATAATAAACAGTATGTCAAGTGGGGACTTTCGCTGTTAGGTCAAAGTCTGGATTCTGACACAGCACTGTGGCTTTAGACAGGTTGCTTACATAGTTTAAATGTCTTCATGCGGAAGTTTTGCGAGTAAAAACTGGAGCTTCTGAAGAGGGATGCAACCTGAAGAACTAAAATAACGGAAACAAGGTGTGTAAGAGTGCAGTAAGAGCTGATGTGATGTAACCTACGACCCGCTCTGGATAGATTGATGCAGGATTTACCGCCTCAGGGAAAGGCACTTAACAATACAAAAATACAACCACCCAGCCTCTGCATTCCCCACAGAATAGCGAGGGCTTTCCTAAGTTCACTTCAGAAAAGAGGGACACATTTTCTCGGCGTCAAGCCAACCATCACCATTTCAGAAGCACATTGGCATGCCAAATTCTCTCACCTTGGGAACTGGACATTGCATAAAGTCTCACATATGCATTAGCTTGAGGGGTAAGTAAATATCTCTTCCCACCTTGAAGTAGATTCCCAGGGCTGAATCCAGGAGTTGTATGTTTGTTTGGCATGAGTACCTGCCCCATGGATTCCCTGCCTTGTGAGGAGTTCCTGCTTGATTCACAGACACAGGAAGGAATGTTCATGTGGACAGGATGAAGTCTCACGGTGCTTGGAGAGACAAAAGAAGCCAGAAGAACACTGCAGAGGTTACCAGGTTGTTTTTACGTCAACTTAGTATGACACCTCATGATATGGAGATTTCCCACAAGCCATTTATAGCAAAGGCAAGAGAACCATCAATAAGGCTTCGGCAAAATTCCTCAGGTGATGAAGGAGAAGGAGGTATGAAATCATACTTTGAGAGATGCTTGTCTGTGTAAAACAGAGAGTAACGAGACTCTAATAACTTTGCTTTAGGATTAATATATACTTATTTATATATTTACATATATGTAGTTCTAGTTATATACTGAGACATATACTGAGTTATATAGTCTGACCTGGCTTTGAACTTACACTTTCCTTGTTTTAGCAGCTTTAATACTGGTGTTACAGACTGTAGAATCACACCTGACTTTTTCATTTTTACTTTTTTGAGATTTCTGTGAAGACATTATGGTCTACAAGCCTTTAATTTGGGTTCAAGCCTGTCAATAATAATTATGTGTGAAAACATAACAGCATTCTTCCAAGGAATCTTCCAAGTGGTACTTGGTTTTGCTTCAGTAGAATATATGGATAAAAGACTAAACTGTTAGCTACATAAAATTTAGCTAAGAGTATAACAGAAAATAATCCTCACAGATAAGGTGTAAGTATAAAGATGAAATCTAGTCTAGGTCCTAAAACATTATTTGAAGAGTTGCTCTTAATCACTGCTAGATATGCAGCTTTCAAACATCTTTACCTTAGGCCAATTAAATGAGCTTTTCTAGCTGTGTAGATCCAGAGTGCAGGCTCCTAAATTGATTCTAATAGATTTCCTAGGTAGAAGATGTGTGTTTGGCCTGAATGGATTTGTCAGAGTCCATCTGACCAAAGAGTCAGCTTGGTTACAAAAATTTTTCTATATCTGAAGAGTCTGGCACACAGAATTCATCACAAAATATCTGTATACTCAAAAGACAGCAGATAAAAATTAAAAAAAAAGACAGCAGATAATGAGGTTGAGTGTAACGCATTCTAAACTATATTTTAAAACAATTAATTCCCACAAATTATTGGTGGGAAAAGGCCCTGATACAAAAAATTCTAAGAGAAAATGAGTGCTAAGTAGATATGATTGCCCTGTAAAAAACCAAAGAAAAGGAGAAATTTCAGTACAACTCTAAAATACATGTGATTTCTCTAAGAGGAAGCAATTAACCCATAGGACATTTGTTTAGACAGTAAGTCATTGACCATGTGCTTAAGGATAGGTGCTGAATAAATTTTGGCTTAAATTGTTCTTGAGTGAATTAAGATTTATTTGTGCTAATAAGCAGAATATGAGCTTGCCTGTCAATTGTTTTTCTTACTTGCTCTAATTATTGTTATCTCCAGAACATTCACACAGCGAATCCTATCATGACTGACAAGCTACCCAGTATCCTTCACTCAAGGACGCAGATCTCTCTATATGCTCTTGCCCTAATAAGAAATGAATGGAAGGGAAGTCAATGATAAACTGCTCTGGTTGCAACAGTTTCCAGATAGGAAGGCAAAGAAGAGAAATTAAACAAAGGAATTCCCATGATCCAATATGGAAATGAGCTTGATTCCAGCATGGCTAAGTACCAAGGACTCTTGGACACATCGGTCCCAAGCTGAAAATTCTGACCACCTGGACTCTTAAGATGAGAGAAACTGAGCCTGGAGAATTAACAAGTATTAAAACTATCTCCTGGGTTATACAGTGAATTCCAGGTAATTCTATGATACAATGTCAGAGTATGTCTCAAAAAGAAAAAAACAAAAACAAAAACAAGTGAACAATATGAAAAACAAAAACAAAAACAAGTGAACAATATGAAAAACAAAAACTTAAGAAATAAGAAATGTGTGTCTCACCTGAGTCTCCTGTCATACCTGTATAGCTAACAAATAAGTATATTTGAGAATATTTGAAATAAAGGTTCTTTATTCCTACAATGGTGATATGTTTGACCCAGGCTTGTTGTTACTTTTTGGGCTACAAAAGGACCTTCCAGAGAAGGCCTACAGAGCAGGCTTCAGCCTTTGGACACAGAACAAGTTATGAGTCTCTCATCTTGTGCATCCTGTGAGGTCTCTCTGTGCTCTGAGATGCTGTTGCTGATGAGGCATTTCTAATAGTCAATAAACACTTCATGATAGAAAACACACACCAACACACACATATAAACACACACAAAACAACAACAGAACACAAACACCAAACTACAACAAAACAAAACCAACCAACCAAACGAACAAACAAAAACAGACCAGTCACCCATGACAGATCAGTTTCACAGAGGAACGTTTAGTCTGTGAACTTTTTCTCCATCAAGCAGAGCTTACAGAGTTGAAAAATAAAACCAAGGACTCAGAGAGAATGTTAAACAATGCAGAACAAACTCCAAGGATGCTAACTTTAAAAAAAAAAAAAAAAGACTGAATCTATAAACTTAAGGATTCTATAAGCTACAACAGTTTTCTGGGTGGGTTTATCTGAAGCAAATGGTAAATTTAACCTTTAGTTATGAAAATGCTGCAAACTGTAAAATACGTTGAGACAGTTCACTTTTTTTAAATACAGGTAAGCTCTTTTATGTTATAAATCATTTGCTACTTATGCATTTACAGACAGTTTAGTAATGTCTAAGACCATGGCAGACAAATATTATTGTTTCATAAGGCTAAGAATACTTATAAGCTTACAGTTGATGAAATTCTCACATAAAGGGCAGCTTATGAAGCACAGCAATGGTTGCTATTAGCATTGAAGAAAAGGTATTAGATATCTTCTGCTAAATGCACAACCTGATTACTTTAGGTGATGGTTTTGTTCTTAAAATATATAACAAACCTTCTGTGTGTGTGTGTGTGTGTGTGTGTGGGTGGGTGTGGGTGCTATGTCTGCATTTGTGGATGTAGTGTGTTTTGGGGACAGGAGAAGGCAAAGACCACCATGGATTAAAGCACCAGGATTCCACCTTTTGATGGTCTCACATTGTTCTCCATTACATACACCAAGCTAGTTGGCAGCTGGACTTCCAGATATTCCCCTGTCTCTCCTTTCTCACTGTGTGAAGAATGGTTTACAGGTATGAGGTGTACCCTTTACATGTTTTATTTTATTTTATTTTTTAATTTAAACTTAGGTTCTCATAACTTGACTGGTAAATGTTTTCCTCACTGAGACATCTTCCCGTTCTTTTACTTTTTAATTCCTAATCTGTCTCTGCCGATATAAATAAAACAAGAGATAGCCAGTTACCCATGAATCTCCTTAATATTTCAGGCATTAAAGAGATATGAGTGTATTGGGTTAATAATTAGGTTAAAATACCCCTGTTTTAAATTTGCTTTAAATAAACTTGACTAGGAAGAAAAATATGTCAGAGAGCAAAAATTTCACTTGAAATTTTGTTTACGAGTAGACAGCAGATCAAATTATAATCTCAGAAGATAAAATGTCTGCCTAATTGAAATGATGACCCTTCTAACCTCACAGTATTTTGTTTATTACTTGAAGAAATGACTCATCACCTTAGCTGCTTATTAACTGATGTTTTATATTCGAACAATTTACCCATCTGATTCATGTTTATTGGCCTAATAAAACCACATCTGTGAGTAGATACATCTGCTAAATTCTTTCTATTTTATATTGCTTGTAGACTTCCAAATAGCCAGCTCATCAACGGTTGATTTACATACTGAATTTTTCACTCTATAGTGCTAGAAGTACCTAGTTTCCTATCGGTAATTGTTATACTTAACCAACCCCTGTAAAACAAAATGAAGCATGAGCTCTGTGGCATTGGGTTATTTTTAACCAGCTTAACCACCACCAAAACACATCTGCTAAATGGGTTTCATCCCTGCATAGAGGCGTTAGTAAGACATCTAGTCAGTCAACTTCAGGTGCTATGAACAGAGGAAATAAAGAAATAGGTAGTGTATTAGTACTTATTAAAATGCAAGCACATATGCAAATACAAACCAGTTTTTGTAAATTATGTGTATATTTTATTCAAACATTGATAAATTTTCAGGAAAGTATGGAAGAGAATATGTACATTTTACCTAATAGGAAAAATAAAAAAAGACTCACAGCCATTTCATGACAGGAGCTGGTTGGAAGCTAACCATTAAGCTTACTAGCAGTTTTCTAAACAGTGTATAATTAACAAAACATGGAGGAGCATAGCACCATTAAGTGAGACATAAAACAAAAAAAAAATATATGGTGTAGGAAATTATTGCTCAAAGAACTGCTGCTCAGGCAATTTTAAGGATAAAATAACTAACGAGAAGTCCATCGTGTGGAGAAACATCTTCTCTTTACCACGTGTACACAGAGCTGTTTCATATCATTTTATTTTATTTTATTTCGGTACTCAAAAAGATTTCCCACTTAAAGTCAAAATCCGCACGTCATGTTTGTCCTCCATCACTGTACATCCTGGAAGAGGTGCTCCAATTTTGGGGGTGGGATGGTGGCTTTTAATTATCTACTTGACACAATGTAGAATCACCTGGGAAGGGGATCTCACAGAGGTATTATCCATATCAGGTTGGCCTTTGGGCATATCTACAGGGGAATGCCTTTATTGACTGAGTTTATGGTGGAAGACTCAGCCTGCAGTTGCTAGCATCATTTCCTGGCTTTTGGACTTTGTGAGAGCAGAGGGGAGTCAGATAGGCATGCACCATTCTCTCTGCTCATCCTTGTGGATGTGACCAGCTACTTCAAGCTCTTGCTGCCTGACTTACTGCTCTGATGGGCTGACGCCTGGAACTGTGAGCTAAACATCAACTCTTTCCTCCTAAGTTGTTTGTCAAGGTATTTCGCTATAGCAACAGAAAATGGTACCAACGCAGGGTTTCTTAAAGAGACCCTCAAGTGATTAGAATCATAATTATGACTTTGGGGTTTGCTCGCACTTCTTTATTTCAAGGCTCCGTGTGATTAGGCTCCTCCATCACAGAGATGGAGTAATGCATGTGACATCGTTAAGCCAAATATTTTATTAGAAATCAATATTTTTATACACAGAATATAAAACAATATTGTAGAGGTGAAATATGAAATATACAATGGGATGGGATCGCACCTGATCATAGCATCATGTTAATATTCGCAAATTACAATAAATTAGTCTCAAGTTTGTATGAAAGTGAAGCAATTTAAAGATGCCCATATATACTAAAAGACAGTGTTAAGGACAGAGTGGTAAGTAGTGGAGGGCGTGAGTGTGTGTGCCTATGTGCATGTGTATGTGCAAGCATGTCTGTTTAAATGGCTTTTCATATTGCCACATGCCTGTGATTTCAACGTTTGAAGTACGGAAGCAGGAAGACAGCCTGGTTTCTCATCGTATCTCCTCCTCCACCCCGGCCCCATCTTCCCTCTCTTCCAACCTAGATTGGAAGGTCCTAGCTCCATATCCTCGGATGTGAGCACATATCATGGAGTAACTGCAGAAACCAGGAAAGTAAAAAGAGATCAGTGTTGGGCTAGGGGTTGGTGAAGCAATAGAAAGATGAACATAGAGCACAAGTGATCTGTTCAGGGAAACAGGAATAAGGAGAGAGGGCTTTAATTAGGCGTGGAGGAAGGGGAATGAAATACAGAAGAAGGAGGTAGAACAGTACAATAATAGTCAGGATACCTGAGAAAAGTCCTAAGGAACCATTCTTTTAACTCTGTACTTAAAAATATGTGGAATATATAGTTAAGTCTCTGTGTAAATCTACATATGTAGTTTAAATGCATATTTCTCATCTGGGCTGAACATGCTTCCTCCAAATGCCAAAGATTACCTAAGGAAAACCTAACACAAGGCATGAGACACCCTCTTTTGAGTTGTTGGTCAGAGTTGTCCAAAACATGCAGCCTATTGCTACTGCCCTTGATTGGACCCAGAGATAGAAGGTAAGTCCTGTTACTGAAGACACCATGAACGTAGGACCCTGTGCTAGAATGGACTCAAATGTCTCCTTCTAGAGAACTAGCTTTCATGGTACCAGACGGCACTGTGCCAGCTTCCGGAAGAAACAACTATCAGTCTTGCTCAGGTGTAACCCTTGCAAACTACAACCATGAGCAGCATGGAAACATAACCCAAAGGTTATAACACGTACCTTGTTAGTAACCAACAGCTCTTCAATTGGACTTAAGACTACCTCAACAAGAGGGAAATCATGTCTGGTAACATGGCCAACTAACCAGGGAGAGTGAAGTCATAGGTCTTAGAGGAGAACTCAGAGCTATGACTTACTGAACCGGTATAGTCCTTAACTACACTGCAAAGAGTCACAATTAAGAGGAGGATAGTCTTCAGCCCTCATCAAGGAAACCTCTCCCTGAAAATATGTATACACGTAACATTGTACAGACTAAGCAGGCTATATTTAGGAATATACATCTTCATATATATATATATATATATATATATATATATATATATATATATATATGCCTGTAACAACAGTTAGTGAAAAAAGAAGCCATGGGTTTGAAAGTTCAAAGAATGATTATGGGAGGGCTTAAGAGAAAGGAGACATGATATACATATAATCTCAAAAATAATTCATTAAATGGAATCTTCTGAAGCGCTCTAAACAATTTATTTTATTTGCATTTCGTTCTTGTAGGCAGATAAATTCAATCGAAGTTCTAATAACACATACCTTCCAGAAAAGTACACTCAATACTCTTGATGGATGGGGGACTGGATAGAGGGCCCAGTGGTTAAGAGCACTTCCACGGGACCGGTATCCCCCCAGGGCAGCTCACTGCTGCCTGAAACTTCAGCTCTAGGGAATCTGATGCATCTTCCGGCTTCCACGGGTCAGGTATAAATAAATAAAATGGTAATGTGCTTACTCTTCCTGATGGACAAACTGAAAGGCTTTTATCCAGCAATGGAGGAAAACACAAGGATTCTCAGCCCCTGTGGCTCTCTTCAAATGCATTAAGTTGCTGTTGGCCAAACTCGCAAGACAAAGCAGGTGTAGGAAGAAATAAATTTTAATTTTCACCAAGCTTTGTTTTCTCTCTCTCTCTCTCTCTCTCTCTCTCTCTCTTTTTGGTCTCACAGGCTGAATTTGACATAATAATTAAAATTTGAAATGATTGGCCAAGATCTAGAGGAAATGTGTGAAATTTGCCTTATCAATATAAATAATCTGGAAGGTGAATGCTGGGTTTTAGAAACAGTTATGCTTTTAAAACTCAGACTGTAATAGGCAAAGGAAAGTTAATTTAAGCAAATAGTTTAAATCACATGGTTAAGTTCCCATTGATGCTGAACACATGGCTTGTTACTGTACATACTTTCTGGAACTGATCTTTATAAGAAAAGTGAGGAACAGTGAGAAAATCTCTGTTGGAATTCTAGATGGATGCACACAGGTGGGGTGGAATTTTAATAGAGCCTTCACTTCAAGCATCTTTCCAAACTTTTAAGAGGTACTTGACAAAAGAGGGAGGTCTCTGCCATCTGTGATGATTTTTAAATGGCTTTGATACCGTTTGGTCTTTCTTCAGGGTAAAATGAAAACATGGTCGGTTGTCCTGTGCGCTCAGAAACTTAGCATGAGCTTTGAAGAACCGCTCAGTGGGGTCTCCAGGAATTAAAAAAGGCATGACACACAGACCTGCCTCCCTGTGGGAGGGAAATGTGAGGAAGCCAGTCTGCCTTCCCTGAGCCTTAAGGCACATGCAGGAGGTTTCTGCAGAGCTTTACTGTGGTGGTATTTAATTCTTTTGTGTGTGTGTGTGTGGTTTTGAGTTATTGAGTTTAGATTTCACAGTGTGCTTCTGGCCTCAGCACTAAGAGAATAATCAGCTTCACCCACACTATGGTGTAGAGAGGACAAGCCTTTGCTCACAGATCATCAACTCTTGTATTTACATTTTAATGTGTTAGGTCATCTTATTTCTTGCTTCCCAAATGTGGATTTTTTTTTAATGCAAGACCTCAAAGGTAACTTAGTAAATGAAGCGGTGTAATTAACACTTGCATCATCTGGAGTGAGGGAGCCTTCCCACTAAAGAATCCAGGTAACAGGGAGACTTTTCCACCAACCAAACAGATGGGGCAGCATCCATTGCTACAAGCTACTACAAATTATCAGAACAACTTGAAAGCACAATCAATGTGCGGTACATTTGCAGATGTTCTTATATTAATGTTTCAAATTTTCGTTACCTTTAAATATTTTCTGAAAATTATTTTATAGAAATATCATTGGTCAAACTTAAGTAATACTGCCAATGTATTGTTGATGCGTACTGAAACACGTTTTAATTGCAACATGGGGGCCCTTTTCTTTTCTTTTCTTTACTTTTCTTTTCTTTTCATTTCCCCACATGATGGTCGGGCTCCAAAGTCCAACTCTGTACCTGGCATCATTTCTCAAATGACTGAATCTACATTACTTAATTCCAAACCCATAAGCTCACATTTTATTTTAGCATTAGAAATAAATCACACATACCAAGCAGGAATGAAAGGACTTCATATATAAGTAGTAGGATTGAGAAGAAGTGGACTTTAAGCTGCATAAACTATTTGGAACAGATGTGGTAAGTGTGAACTGAGTTTCAGAAACAAGATCATATCTGTGCTGAAGGTTCTACGGGGCTGGTTGAGTAGGGTTTCATAACTGTAGAGTGTTGAGATGCTGCAGACACAGAGCCAAGTTACCTGGAACTATCTCTAGTTCCCCTAATGGTTATTCATGGTCCACCCTTGTGCCAGCCTTAACATTCTTTCAAATATAAAATAAATCATTTGGACTATGTTCCTACCACGTCAATGGCTCTCAGCAATCCTTAAATCCAAAGCATGTCATCACAGTCCTAGGTTGGAGGACTACAGCAGAGAGTCCCCCGATTTGCTGTGTTCTCAGGAAATCACCTTCCCTATCTCCCAATTAACATGCCTGCTAATTGATGGATCTTTGTTTTGTTCTGTGACCATGGAGACTGATGTAACTGCTTCTTCATTTCTGTGTGTCTTTTGAGGTCACTTGAATCCACAATCTTGGATCTATGATCATTGTGTTAACAGTGAGATGGTACTTCCAATTCTGAGCTAAATTTTCTAAATTTCGCACTTTTAGCTCCGGAAATACCCCAGGAGCAGTTTCTTCCATGAATTCTTCAACATAGCACCATAAGCTCAGAAAACAACTACTTCCTCAGAGTTTTGTCCTTAACTGATTTTTTTTTTTAATGAGTCAGTAGAGGTTTGTAAAACAAACAAACAAACAAGAGGGCTGGTGCTGAATAAAAATAAAGGGCTTGCCATGCAAGCATGAACGTTTGAGTTCAGTTCCCAGAACCCATGTTTACAAAAACTCAGCATGGTGGGGCACACTCATGCCATGGGCAGGCAGAGACAGCTGGATCCCTAGAGACTCCTGGCCGTCAGGCAAAACAGTATTAGTGCGTCGTAAGCCAAAGGGAGAGCCTGACCCTTGCAAACCGAGTTGTGAGGTGACTAAGTAATGACACCTGAATTTGGCCTGTGGCTACTACTCACACACCTACCCATACACTTCTGTACATACATCCATATGTGCCCTTGTACATCTGTGCATGCATTAGTTCACACACACACACACACACACACACACACACACACACACACACACAC
>NW_026585698.1:12542255-12561857 GCF_907164565.1 Psammomys obesus | reverse complement strand
ACACACACACACACACACACACACACACACACACACACACACACACAAACACTCATACACACAGACAAAATTCCTCCATGCTAAAAAGTGGAGGGAAAAAAAAAAGTCTTGTAAAGCTGAACTAAATTTCTCATTAGAGCCTCGAAAACTTAATTTGTGCCTGCCACTCAAATGTCAAGACATTCCCCTAAAAAATCTATAAATTCATAACCATCTTCCTTACAATGATATATTATCTTAGTGTTCTGAAATTGTTTTTTCACAGGAAAGCTTATGCAAATGAATTTAAGTAATTAGTAGACATAAGTTTTCTTTTAAAGTGTAAATCAAAATTCTCAAGAGCTGATAGAAGCATGCCATTAGGCAAGTACCTATAATCTAATGCTGTCCGGCTGCTGTGGGTTTGGCAGTTAGTTCTATGGCAGCTGAGAGGTGGAAAGTAAGTTTGAAAAGCGTTGTCATGTAGCCAGAAACACTCAACTGACAGGCATAACCAGGGCTGGTCTAAGGCTACCAGCCAACTTGATTTTGTTATTTGGCTCTGTGAGGTGCGGAGGAACCTGCTGAATCCCATTTCCAAAGGATGATCCGGGGACATTTTCTCAGCAGGATAATTTTCTTCCCAAGTTGGTGCTATAGGTCTCATTTCTAGTGTTCTGCATTGTGCTCCCTGTAACAGGGGCTGCATCTATATTAAAACCTTCCATAAAGTCAAAGGATGTTAAAGAGGAGGTAAAAACAACAGGGTATAGTAAGAAAAGATGTTAAACGTGAGGTGAAACAACAGGATGTTCTCAGAGCAATGAAACATTCCAACACACGGGGAAACTTCTTAAGCCCAGGAAGTCCATGAAACTGGGTAGATTCACTAGGTCTCTTCCTCTTTAAGCATATTTGATCTAAAAATTCAAGAATATGTAAATTTGGGTTACTTAAGCCATAAAGGAAGTTGGTAGAAATGCATAATCAGTAGGATTGCTGAGGGTCACTGAAACTAGTGGAACTGTCTTGACAAAGCATAGAACAGCAAAGCTGCCTGAACGAGGCTCACTGGTCTGAGGTGAGCTGCCTGGGAAGGGTGAGTAGACGTTCATTCAGAGCTACCCAGAAACAGTGTCACAGAACGTGGTGCCTCCTGGTCTTATCATCATCCAGCCTTATCCAGGGCATGCTGAGGTCAACAGGTTCACTTTGAACAAATCCTGGCTTATATTTCAGAGCCAAACCATGCCCTTTAAAAGTACATAAGCTTATTTTGATTAAAAGCTTTTCCAATAAATATGTATTTGAAAGTATTATTCCTCAATGGAAGTAAAACCAATTTCAAAACTTCTCTCATTTTTTTATTTCATTACCATTCTAAAGAAGAGGAATTTTAGAATACATTTCTACCAACTCCCTTTATTGCTTGAATAATCCAAATGTATATATTTCTTAGATTTTTAGACCCAATACTCTGAAATGTAATTTAAATTTGGAAAAAGCCTCTTCAGGCAATTTGAAAGGTATGAAAGTGCCTCCAATTTAAACTTTGTACTTGGATGGCAGCAGAGGTCTTGCAGTAAAGACAACTTTCTCAGAAGCGTTTGACTGCATATAATTCTATATTACCAGGCATTTATTTACTATGGAAAAAAAGACACTCAAGGTGAAAGGGTATGAAGCAAAGACTTGAGTGTCTTTGAGAGACTTCACCACTAAGATTCCATGGCAATTCATCCCTGTTTACAATATTGGAAGGGAATAATATGAAAATGCAATAGCATACATATTAAAAAGCACATGTTTCAAGGAATTTTCCTACTTCATATCGGTAGGTCCAAAATTTGAAATTTAATTCCTGGGGCAACATGACTGTAGACTGTAGTCCTGGGTACAAATTTAGACAAAGTAGACAAAGAAGTGGGCAAGTTGAGATACACCTGCTCTGCCGCAGAAAAGTAACCAGGCTTGCACTTGAGGGATACCGTTGCCTGGCAACCCACACAGATGGCTCCTAGCTGGTGACCAAGGTCACATAGCCCTGATACTAAGGAAAAACCACAAGATGTGCTAATCGTTCCTCCTCCCTAACAGGAGCAGACACCCTCCAGGTGGATGGGCCAGGACCCTTATTGCCTTGATGCCTAAAATAGACCAAGGCTTGGAAAAGGATTGAAATTTCCCCTCTTTCCGTTTTACCTTTTAAAAACCCTGTTCCCCCACTTCTCAGGGCTGCATACCTCTCTGTTTTCACAGGGAACTTGCAGCCCAAGCTTGAGTTTGTATTAAATAAACCCTCATATATTTGCAGCATAGTGGATTTCTGGTGGTCTTTTGAGGGTCTCACGAACTGAGCATAACAATATCTCAGTCAATAAAATAATATTGATGCATTTTAAAACACATAATAAAAAACTAACTAGTAATATGGTCTTGTTGTATAATGATTTTATAAATCAAGATCATAAGTAAGATATAGTCTTACTAGGAGAATTTATTTTAATTGATTTTTTTTATTTTAATGCTTGGGAAAGACTTACTTTATTTAAAGCCTAGGAGAAAATTCAGCCCAGGGTATCTGATTTACTCCTTACTTAGATTAAAGTGAGGCAACATTAGGAGATAGTTTCTGAGTAATAGCAATGGTTCAACTTCACGTTCAGGATTCAGGCCCACTTCATTACTATATCCATAGCTTGAACTTGGGGTCTTATCAGTTTAGAGAAAAATACAACAGTTGGATATATATATATATATATATGTATGTATGTATATGTATATGTATATATTACAGGTTACTTATTTGTATCCCAGCTGTACCACCCTTCCTCATTCCCTCCCAATCCCACCCTCTCCTCTTCATCTCCTCCCTGCCCCTCACTAAGTCCACTGATAGGAGAGGTCCTCCTCCCCTTCCATCTGACCCTAGTTTATCAGGTCTCATCAGGACTGGCTGCAAAGTCCGCCTCTGTGGCCTAGCAAGGCTGCTTCTTCCGGGGGGGGGGGGTGTCAAAGAGCCAGCCACTGGCTTCTTGTCAGAGACAGTCCCTGTTCCCCTTACTAGGGTTCCCACTTGGATACTGAGCTGCCATGGGCTATTTATGAACAGGGGTTCTAGGTTATATCCATGCATGGTCCTTGGTTGGAGAATGAGTCTCAGAAAAGACCCTTGTTCCCAGTTATAGTTGGTCCTTGTGCTGCTCTTGTCCCCTCCAGGTGTTACTATCTCCCCATTCTTTCATATGGTTCCCTGTACTCTGCCCAAAGTTTTAGTTATAAGTCTCAGCATCTGCTCTGATACACTGTTGGGTAGAGTCTTTCAGAGGTCCTCTTGTCCTATTCTAAGGGAGTGAAAATTATATACGTGTGTGTGTGTGTGTGTGTGTGTAGTGGAAGTATTGGTGTGTTTAAAAACTCAGTTATGTTATGTAAACATATTTTTGTCTTAATTCCAGGTGTGGGATAAGGGGCTGCTTCAGATTGTCTACAGAAGTAGATTATTTGACTACTTCAGGCTCCAGGAAGGGCATGATCTTTGCCAACTGCAGAGAGTTTAATTCTGGGGATTCTAAGAGAGAATAAATACTAGAGCCTAAGGAGGGGGGTGAAATCCAAGGAGGAAGAAAGCTGATGCTCCTTGGCTTCTCCTCATTGTTGCTGATGCAGTTTGACAACGAGAAGTCAGAGATATCCTGAAACAAAGATTGGACTTGCCCCAAGAAACCCAACAACCCTATCCAGCAAAGTGTAGCTATGAGACCTAGCTAAGAGTCCCACTAACCTTCTTTTTCTCCTACCTGGTGTTGGGGTGTTGGAAGAGATTGGTAGATATACTTATTAGATAAAAGTAATCCCAATAAAATAAATTAGATTTTTAAAAAGCATGTTTGTGTGTTATATCTATACTTGCCTTAGAATATTAAGCAATTTATAATTATTGTTTTATTTTTATATATTAATCACAATTTATTCACTTTGTATCCCAGTTGTAGCCTCCTCCCTCATTCTCTTCCAATCCCACCTTCCCTCCCTCATCTCTTCCCAATCCCTTCCCAAGTCCACTGATAGAGGAGGTCCTCCTCCCCATCCATCTGACCCTAGCTTATCAGTTCTCATCAGGACTGGCTGCATTGTCTTCCTCTGTAGGCTGCACCCCCTCGGGGGGGGGGGACAGTCAAAGAGCCTGCCACTGAGTTCATGTCAGAGACAGTCCCTGTTCCCCTTACTAGGAAACCCGATTGAATATTGAACTGTCATGGGCTACATCTGAGCAAGGATTCTAGGTAATATCCATGGAGGTTCCTTGGTTTCAGTACAGTATGAGAAAAGACCCCTGTACCTGATATTTTGGTTCTGTTGCTCTCCTTTTGGAGCTCCTATCCTCTCCAGGTCCCACTATCTCCCCCTCATTCATAGGATTTCCTGCACTTTGCCCAAAGTTTGGTTAAGAGCCTCAGCATTTGCTTTGATACACTGCTAGTTAGAGTCTTTCAGAGGCCCTCGGTGGTACGCTCCTGTCCTGATTCCTGTTTTCTCCTTCTTCCAATGTCTATACCATATTTCTTTCTGAGTGAGGATTGATCATCTTACCCAGGAATCTCCTTCCTGCTTAGCTTCTTTGGGTGTACAGATTTTAGTATGTTTATCCTATATTATAGGTCTAGTATCCACTTGTAAGTGAATATATACCGCATTTGTCTTTCTGCTTCTGGGATACCTCACTCGGGATGATCTTTTCTAGTTCCCACCATTTGCCTACAAATTTCATGGTTTACTTGTTTTTAATTGCTGAGTAGTATTCCATTGTGTAAATGTACCACAATTTCTGTATTGATTCCTCCATTGAGGGATATCTGGGTTGTTTCCAGGTTCTGGGTATTATGAATAAAGCTGCTACGAACATGATTGAACAAATAACCCAGTTAAAAATGGGGTACAGAGGTAAACAGAAAATTCTCTGTAGAGGAATATCGAATGACAGAGAAACACTTAAAGAAATGCTCAACATCCTTAGTCATCAGGGAAATGCAAGTCAAAACGACCCTGAGATTTCACCTTACTCCCATCAGAATGGCTAAGTGACAACACATGCTGGAGAAGATATGGAGAAAGGGGAACCCTCCTCCATTGCTGGTGGCAATGTAAGCTTGAACAACCACTTTGGAAATCGATCTGGTGCTTTCTCAGACAATTAGGAATAGCTCTTCTTCAAGATCCAGCTATAACACTCCTAGGCATATATCCAAAATATCCTCAAATACACAATATTAAGCAATTTAAATGGAAGGTAAGCAAACAGCTCAGTGTCACCATTTTGATTGTAAACTCAAAACAAAGGTTGATGATAAAAATAATAGAAGAAAAAAAAATTCTAAGTAAACACACTAATCCATTTTTGACCTTAGAGTTTTGGATGAGAAAAGCCAAAACCAACATGAATACTACATAGTATTCACTCTACTTTTGCACATTCATGGTGTCTGTCAGAAAGTTCTCAAACATAGCCAATCCC
Organism: Psammomys obesus; assembly: GCF_907164565.1. Taxonomy (NCBI): domain Eukaryota; kingdom Metazoa; phylum Chordata; class Mammalia; order Rodentia; family Muridae; genus Psammomys; species Psammomys obesus. Next base: position 12,556,363 of record NW_026585698.1, on the reverse strand, counting down.
TAAAGGCCAGAGTCTGACAATACAAGCTCTTCCACAGCTTAAGTCAGTGTCAGGCCTGGGCTTCACCCCTTTACGTGTCATATAATTTAGAGAGATAGTTGAGCTTTAATGAGTTTGCAGACTCGCAGAGATGCAAGGACATGGTTAATCTAAGTATTTTCACTTTCTTGAATGTAACGGTTTCCCCATTGTACAGTAACTTTAAAATAAATAGGACTCTGTTGATCTGAGGGTGAAAGCCAAATCCTATTATTTGCATATAAATTGAGTTATTTTACCACTTTTTATTGCATTGTTCTTAAGTATAGCAAAATGATCCATGGTTCAATTATGCTTGGTTTAAAATGAAAGATTGCTTATTCAGCTTTACATATAATTATTCTGTTTGCTTTACTTATTTGCCCTAATAGCTCTAATAACTATATATATTTTGTTGATTCTCTTCCTCAGAAGATCAGCTCTTTAAAAGCATACATTGATTATTTCATTCAAAGCTTTACAGGCAATTATTATTGATATAATAAATAAAAGAATAATCAATAAAATTAAGTAGTTACATTGATAAGAGAAAGATGTGATTGGTTGGTATGCTCACAGCAACAAAATTGCTAGACTAGAAGCTATTATTTACCTAGAGAAGAACATATTTGGAGGGGACTTTCAAGAAGGGGTAAAGCAAATTGTTTGGGTTTGATTACTTACTCTGATGTCACTGAAATCCCAATACAGACCATTTTGAAGAACTTTACAAAGCTTATTTAAAAAATAAAGACATGAATAAAATAGGCTTGTTTAAAAGACAAAAGAAAGAGAAAGCTTACCACAATTCAACACTACAACATCTAAGCCATTGTAGAAGAATCCATTGATGCTGGCAAGGGACCAACTTGTTCACTCACTGTGCTGCACAGGGAGAACACAAAGGTTTGTAATATTGTTATGAGTTTTAATAGCAAGCAGATTGAAGCAAGATGAAAACAGAACTGTGAAGAAGAAAATGAACTCTGGAAAAGAAGAAGAGAAATAATAGAAAAGTTCATTCCAGGGTCTCTCACACAAATTAATTCACGGACCAATAACATGATGTGAACATAATTACAGACTGCCATGAGCCTCCTTTGTGTTTATGTTTGCCGTCTATGTCACCTTAACGTGAATACCAAGTTCTTTCTCAATGCCCATTTGGCCCTTCACTATTCCACATGACCTATTTGGAAAAAGGGTCCTGAGGAGAGAGGCCAGGAAAAAAAAAATGTGAGTGTTTCTCCTCCAGATGAATCAGTTCCTATGGACAAGAAGAATAACTCAACAAATGACAATACGCCTTTGATAAAATAAGAGTTTTTGTGTTTTCCCCTTGGCAACTTCAGTAATATATCCATTATTATGTAGTTGGGAGTGTCTTAAACAAGCGTTTTGCAGGCTGGAAGGAGATGAATCACTTTGCATAAACACAGTCAGCAAGTGAACACATACAGACCAATAAACAACCTTCTCTCTCCTTTCTTTCCTCCCCTCTAGTTACATTTAATGTAAAATCACGTTCAAATTGCAGTTCAGTGACACACATTACGTAGTTTTATCTTTGATATCGTGATCACCGGGCAGGTCAATGCTGTGAGAGCTAGATGGAATTGATATGAATGTTGTAAATGAAAAAGTCAACAAGAAGAGTGACCCATTGTCTGTACCTTCACAGAAGGAGGCTATGCTCATATACATTTTTTTAATGAAACATTTTTCATCATAGATACAATTTTTTTAAGCTGAAGAAACTATGACTTTTCTCAATATTTGACTTAAGAAAAATATCTAACTCGTGTTTCTAGACTTCTATACCCGAAAAGACTCTCAAAGGTTGTTAGATAATTTGGGTTATTTATGGCAGTGACCCATGTACCTTGAGCGGATCTAAGTATTGCAGATGCAATGTTTTCTTCCTTATTCTCCTTACTTTGCTAAAGCAGCTCTTCACGGACAATATGAACCTGTCAACATTTTAAAGTAATAAAAAGTTATTGTCTGTAAATTATATATGCTGTATGCACACCTGTATGTGATTTTAATTTATATATTTAACTTGATAACATAGGGGCCAAGGAGATGTCTCCACTGATTACAGTACTAGCAATATAAACTTGATCACCTGGATTTTATCCTAAGAACTCAGGCAAAAGTCTAGATATGGTTGTAATCATAGAACTCCTCCAAGCAAATGGGATGTAGAGACAGGACACAGCCTACATTTATGCTGGAGTAAGCTGTGCCGTAACCCAAACAAGAAGAGGAGCCTCAACAAGGTAGGAGGTGAGAACAGACTCCTGGTAGTTGTCCTTTCAGCTATACATGACAGTCTTGGCACAGAGGAACCCACCCTGATGCCCTCACAGAAACAAACACACTCAAAATAAAAAGACAAAAAAGTCATAAATTTATACTCCTCACGAGTATGACTCTTAAATGTCTGATCTATTTTGAAGACGGAAAGATGGCTTAGCAGTTAAAAACAGATGCTATTCTTGCAAGGTCTTGGGCAATAGTTCCAAGTGCCCATATTGGGCTGCTCGCAAGTCTATAATGCCAGCGCCTGGGTATCGAACACCCTTTTGTGGTCTCTGAACACATGTACATATAGCTACACAGCTAAATAAAAATAAGTCTTTTAAAGAATAAAACAATTTCTATTTAAAACCATGCTGCACTTCGCTTCCCACGTGCTATTTTAGAATGTCAGACTGTTAGCAAAATTCCCAAGATCCTGTGGAAGGAGACTGTATAGGGGAAGAGCTAGCCAGGAGTACTTCCTGTTTTCATGGGAGTGAGCCAAACAAAAAGTCAATTTGCAGGGAGTTTCATTTACAATTCTGGACCAGATCCAATTCTGCTAAAGTTCTGAGCATGATGGGTAAAGTCCCTGCATTTGATCGCTCAGGTTGGACAGTTTCTTCTCTTCCATGAGGTGAGTTGTATCTGATGGTTTTAAGAAACCAACAGAGTCGGTTGACTAACCCAGACAAATCAACAGCTGCTCCATGGACTCTGCAGATGGATCTAAGCTGCTTCCCTTGATGTTGCTAAAGATCTTCTCAGGTTCCTGTTTTCATCACATACCTGCCTGGATTAGTTAAATGCTTCTTCAGTTCTTTCTAGAAAACCACAGGCTCAGTTTATCATTGAATCTTAAGAGATTGCTCTCACATTCTGAATATGTGTGATTTGGAAATAATACCACTCATATTCTAGTCTGACTGGAATCAGTTTTATATTTGTATTCATTAGGTTTATGTTCTTAATTAAAATATTATTACATCACTTCTCTCCTTACCTTTTTCCCTCCAGAGCCCCCATGTCCCCTTCTCTCCAACCCCTTCCATCCCCCCAGCTCTCAAATTGATAACCTCATTTTCTTTGATTATTGTACTGATTTGAATCTTCTTAATTGCATCACGAGCTACAATTCCAACATGGACCGTCTTGTTAAATGTTCCATGAGATGAGTTTACAGGCTGTGTTACTAGTGATGATTTACTTCACGGAGCCCTGTATATTAGCATAAATTCATACTGGAAAATGCTCCAGTTATGAATAACATGCACCAGTGACCTGATTCGTTGAAGAATTGATGACTCTCAAAATTTGATACCTCCCATATTTTTACTATTACAACAGTTAATTGTCAGTAAAATAAAATTGAAGAGTAACGATCCTTGATGTAGACAGATGTCTGTGCAGCAACAGTTATCCTGCCCAGGCCTAAGCATAGTTTTTCATACGTGTGTGGAGAACAACACATGCCTGCTGTGTGGAATTCTTTAGGGTGGTGAGTGTCCCAGTCAGGGTTTCTATTCCTGTAATAAACCACCATTACCTCAAACAAATTGGGGAGGGAAGGATTTATTTCATCTTACAAGTTATACACCACTATCAAGGGAAGCCAAGGCAAGGGTGCCAAGAGCATGGAGGCAGGAACCAAAGCAGAGGAGCAAGGAGGAGTGCTGCTTGCTGTGTTCTTTCACACGGCTTGCTTAGTAACCTTAGGGTGGGATCACCCATAGTATCATGAGTCAGTTTTCCCATATCAACAATTAGGAAAATACCACACAGGCCCATTCAAAGCCAGTCTAGTGGAGACAATTTCTCAACTGTGACTCTCTTTTCCTAGGCATATCTAGGTTTGGGTCAAGTTGAGAAAAACTAACCAGCACGGTGGTTAATCTGATTTACGAGTAAGAGATCACCGCACACCGTTTGCACTCGGGTTACTGTTAAAAATAATGATGATTGAATAAGAGAGAATTCTAAATTTGTTCATTACCTATCATCATGAATGGACACAGAAAATTGCCCTGATAATTTCAGGAGGCAAATGAGTCAAATTAGATTAGAAAATGTTTCAGTGCTGTAAATGAACCGAGTGAATACTTATGAGTTTTAAAGATTTTATTTATTTACTTTTTCTGTGTGTGTGTGTGTGTGTGTGTGTGTGTGTGTGTGTGTGTGTGTATACCACGTGTATACAGATATTCACAGAGGCCAGAAGAGGTCATTGCATCCACAGGAACTGGAGTGGCAAGTGATTGTGAGGCAACAAATGTGAGTACTGGAAATCAAACTCGGGTTCTCTGCAAGAGTAGCAAGTGTTCCTAGCCACCGAGCCATCTCTTCACCCTCCTTACTGTATTTATAATAGAAAATGATATTGAATAATGTCCTACTGACTAAGAAGATGAACATCCAAAAGTTTCAAGGCACATCTACAGGGAAGGCAGGGCATAGTTTACTCAAGGTACAAAGCACTCAGTGTCTTGAAATGAAACTCATTGTGCAAAGTTCATGCAATGTTTATGTCTTTATTAAATGACTGATAAAAATGGAATAGTTCCTTGAAAGAAAAATTCATCTTTCTAAAACTCTTTTGACTGAGAGAATATATATATATAGAATCAAACAAAGGCTCATATATTCAACAGTACACTCAGCGTTGAAAGCAGACTCGAGGCTAGGCAGTAAGAACCCACATTGAAAAATATAAATATCAATTATAATTATCCATTTGTAAAGAATTTCAAAGTTAAAACGTCACTGCCTATGAGCAAGTGAGTCTGAAACTTAATAAAACTTTGAACAAGTGCAACACAAGAAAGGAATCATCTCATTGCTGAATATACTTAGCATGGTAGAGTTAGTAGCATGCTGGAAATATTCTAGAACTATTTGCAGCCAGTCCTGAAGATACCTGATAAAACAGGGTCAGATGAAAGGGGAGGAGGGCCTCCCCAATCAGCAGACTTGGAAAGGGGCAGGGAGGAGATGAGGGAAGGAGGGAGGGTTTGGGAGGGAATGAGGGAGGGGGATACAGCTGGGATACAGATACAGATAACAAATAAAAAAAGAAAATATAAGTAAGAAATAAAAATAAAAAAAGAAAAAATAAGTATGTTACGGTGTTAAACATTTAGGTGAGTAGCTAAAATAACAAAACGAGCAAAGCACACATGTTAAAAAATATACAATTTAATGGGTTGTATAATAACACAAAAACCTATGAATGACAACAGTGAAGTGAACGTTACATGGAATTTCACTGATTAATATAAAGATGGAAAAAAGGTTGGAGGGAAGTATTGGGCTATGTGTTGTACATCGCCTATTGGGGAAAAACCTACATTAGATGTTATATCTGACTGTTACAGGTTCTTGATTTAAGGAAGATGAGAGTACTCAAGGAGACCTTGGGATAGGAAGGAGGCAGCCCACCCTGACTGATGCCTTTGGGGTTAACCAGCAAATATCTGTACACTTCTGTCATTATTTAGCATACTGTGGCTAGCCTAACACACCTGTCCACTTCACAACACTACTTTACAGCACTAGCTCAAGTTATCTGCACCTACAATTGTTCTATATCTCTGAAAAAAATCTAACCTGAGTAAAACACAACCTAATTTTCATATATATATATATATATATATATATATATATATATATATATATATACTGTGAAACAATGCCTCCTATGAAAAGGTTGAAGGAGGTAAGGAGGGAGGCAGATTTAGAGAAACAGTGTCGGTTGAAAGCTATTGAAGGATGTAGTCAGCTTGATATCCACACATCACAATATAGAGAAATACACCCCTAACACCAGAATATTCACAAGTAATTGAAAATTATAAGCTTCTTACATGCCACAGGTTACTGGACTGTTTTTCTAGTCCACTTAGACCATCAGGTTGCCTGGAAAACATTGGGATGCATTCGTTGTAAAAGGAATGCTCACTCTCAGGAGCAGGAACAAATTTTTAGCCTGTAAGGAATAAGGCATCTGGGCCTGAGAATCAGTTGTATTTGAGCTGGGTCACTGAGAATGTTCTGGCTTCCATACAACTTGCAGAAATGAAAGTGAGCCCGTAGGCTTCAGATCCAGCAGTTTGCTTAAGATTATAAGAGCTGCAACCTGGGACGGAGAACAGGGACCAAGCAGAAGCTTGGTGTTTCTCAGCATACAACATGTGTGTTGAGCAAAATCAGAGTGAGGAAGAGTCATGCATGCAAACATTCTGAGAAGTGAGACATACAAATGAAGGTGATGTCAGCAGTGGGCAGTGCTTTTTGTCTTACAGCTCATCTGGATCTGAGACTTCTCAGAAGACTCACTGTACTCAAGTTTGTTACTGTCAAGAACAGCATCACTCTAATCTTTAACCTTTTTCTAGTAGTTTTGGGGTCCTTACATTTTTTGGACATTATTGTAGCTGAGACTACAGCTAATGAGTGAATGAGAACAGGTCTTTGTGGCAGGGGCAGGTGAATATGAAGGTGATAACACATGCCCCATGCGTCACAGCCATGGCAACATCGTTGCAGTGTGGGAGAGTCTTGTACCCTAACCAATATGGAAAAGCAGGGTCTCTCCCTGTGGATGGCATGGGCCATTGGAACAAGCGAAGTCATATCCCATGAAAGAGAAGGTAATGGGTGCAAGGCCTAATGCCACACACCCTCTATCGTATTTTGAGGTTTTAGGCATGTCATATTAAGCTATCATATTCCTTCACCCAATGTAGGGAGGCACATCTTTTTTGGGGAGTTGGGGATAAGATAAGCCAGCTGAAGGGGTCAATGAAAGACTGAACTGTGTTTAATCTGAGACTGAAACCCTTTCAGTTAGCTAGTTAAATAATTAGAGTGGCTTATCTATCTATCTATCTATCTATCTATCTATCTATCTATCTATCTATCTATATATAATTTTTCCCTGCAGCTCTAAGGTTTAATTTTATCAAAGAGCTACTGTGATTTAGGTGGGACAATATGTAACATCAAAACAGATAGTGCGATCGGAGAGGAAACATGGGAGAATTCAAAGAATTCAATGGCATTAAAAAGGGGTGCATGAAATACAATATGAAAAAGATTGCACACAAAATACCCCAGAAATAAAAAGAAAGAGGAAGAGAACAAACCAGTATATAAAGAAAACTAATGCTATGGAAATAAATGGATCTGGAACATCCCACTATGGATGAGGGAGATCTAAAAAAAAAAAAAAAAAAAGATAAATTGGGAGTGAACAAATTATAAAAGAAGACTTACCTCATTTAAAAAAAAAAGATCACATTTTAAAAATTGAATTTCCAGAGAAACTTAATGAGAAGCATTATGAAAGCCATCTCTTCCTGGAATTGTAAATGTTAATGGCAAAAAAATGCAGAATGTAGGAAGTGAAAAAAAAAAAAAAACACCAAAGCAAATAAGAATTACATAAACCCAGAATGGTCAATATCATTAAACCCTGGAGTAGATTAGACAGCCATCTGCAGGGGGTGGAGGAGTCAGCTTAAAAATCACATTCTCACAAATACATTCCATGTAATCATCATAGAAAAACATTGACTGGACAAAGACATAGAAAGTAAAACATTCTTTACTTTTCTTTTTTAATTATTTATTTTTTCATTAATTACAGTTTATTCACTTTGTATCCCAGCTGTAGTCCCCTCCCTCATTCCTTCCCAACCCCAAGCTCCCTCCCTCATCTCCTCCCATGCCCTTCCCCAAGTCCACTGATAGGGGAGGTCCTTCTCCCCTTTCCTCTGACCCTAGTCTATCAGGTCTCACCAGGACTGGCTGCATTGTCTTCCTCTGTGGCCTGGTAAGGCTGCTCCCCTCTCAGGGAGAGGTAATCAAAGAGCCAGCCACTGAGTTCATGTCAGAGACAGTTCCTGTTCCCATTACTAGGAAACCCGCTTGGACACTGAGTTGCCATGGGCTACATCTGAGCAGGGGTTCTAGGTTAGCTCCATGAATGGTCCTTGGTTGGAATATCAGTCTCAGAAAAGACCCCTGGGCACAGATATGTTGGTTGTGTTGCTCTCCTTGTGGTGCTCCTGTCCCTTTCAGGTCTTTCTATCTTCCCCTTCTTTCCTAAGATTTCCTGCACTCAGTCCAAAGTTTGGCTATAAGTCTCAGCATCTCTCTTTGAAACTCTGATCAGTAAAGTCTTTCAGATGCCTTTCGTGGTAGGTTCCTGTAATGTTCCCTGTTTTCTCCCTCTTCTGATGTCTATCCTGTTTGCTTTTTTGAGTGAGGATTGATCATCTTACCCAGCATCCTCCTTCTTGCTTAGCTTCTTTAGCTGTACATATTTTAGTACGTTTATCCTGTATTATAGTTCTAATATCCATTTATAAGTGAGTATATACCCTGTGTGTCTCTCTGCTTCTGGGATACTTCACTCAGGATGATCTTTTCTAGTTCTGATCATTTGCCTGCAAATTTCATAATTTCCCATAATTTTAATTGCTGAGTAATATTCTATTGTGTAAATGTACCACAATTTCTGCATCCATTCGTTCATTAAGGAACATCTGGGATTCTTTTCTAAGTAGTCGATATGAGGACAGAAAACTACTGAGACTTCATAAAAATTATAAGTTTCAAAAACAAGGACCTAAAAGGAGAAATTTAACAGCCACTGGTTGTAATAGAATTTACCACTTAATAGAGGTTGTGTTAAAGTCTTTCAGGCATGATGTAATTGATCTTTGAGTCATTGTATGAGGGAGACAACTGTACCTTGATTTCTATCCTAGTATTCACAACAATGATTTAAGACATTGAGTGACTAGGACTTGAGCAGTTATTAGTTGATTCTCTCTCTCTCTCTCTCTCTCTCTGTGTGTGCGAATGTACATGCATAAATTTCTTTTTGAAAGCACAAGATCATTAATGAAAATACAGTTAAGTTTTGAAGGTTGTATTTTTTTATTATATAAAATGATAGGTAAACATCTCCTTAAGAGTATAAATGCAATCACCCTTATTTATAATGTCAAAATATGATGGAAGGACAGTGATATCAAGAGTTCTCTAGGTAACTTCTGACAAGGGATTTCATGGAGAAGCAAACCCTTTGCTCCTGGGGTTGGTCTACTGTTATGCATTCAAATGCTAAATACTGGCACCCAAGATCTCATTGCCACCCAGACTAGCACATTCTCAGGTACAAGTAATGTTGTTTAAACCTTGCTCCACAATTTAAAATTGGTTGGTTAATAAACTAGCTGGTCAGAAGAGAAGTAGGCTAAGCTTAGATTCCCAAGCTTAGGGTCAGATGGGGACCATGAGGAAGAGGAGAAGCAGGAGAAGCTGAAGACAAAGAAGTTGCCATAGGGCAGTAAGGACCAAAAACATGTGGCCAGATGGACCAGAAGCAGCTCAGGCAGGAGCAGTATGGCAAGTAACTTAGGGTGGATAGCCCGGGAATAGCAAAATAGGTTAGAGAGTTGATATCTGCCCGTTACGGTGCTTTATAATGCTTTTTAATTCTAAAAGGTCTCTGTTTTGATTGTTTGGGACCTAATTGGGGTAGAATTCCTCCAGAGTCTAATATCAACAACTGTTTGAAAACCATATGTCAGAGGTTCTGTTGTTCCCTGTCACAGAATACTCTCTCCTGCTAGCATCATATACTGACCCTGGAAGATGCTTGTAAAGCATTCAATACTTAGCTTACTGCTCATATAATATTACTCTAGTAAATTATCCATGAATGGCTTGGCAGCCACCTCTACTGAGCACATGATACTCACAAAATTTGGATTCAGATAATTTTGAGTTTGTCTTCCTTTCACAGAGACATGGTTCCCCTTACCAGAAAGTTGATACTAAGCAGTAGAGGGTAGGGTAACACACCACATTGTTAATGGAAAGGAAAGGGCATTCACAAGTAGGGACTCACAGGAAATTCATAATACATTTATGGGGCATATATGGCAAGTGTGGGGCAAAGTTCAGATTGGCCATTCTGCCCTAAAGAGAAGACTTCACTTCATGATTCTGCAAGCCTCACACGATGGTTGAGGTAAATAGAGCTGAACACAGAAGTCAATTTTATGACCAACTTGAGCCAATTTGAAGGTAATATTGGTAAGCCATACTTAAAAGCAAAGAGTTTAAAAAAATGTAAAATAAAATACTTAATCAAGATATATTTTTATTGACCTAAAAATACCTGAAACTATTCTAAAATTTATATAACTGCCCTTGAATTATTTCTGTTGCACTTTATAATAAAAACAGTGATTTAGTGAACTTAATTCATGTGATAAAACCCAGACAAGGAATGGACAACCAGAAACCAAATTCCACAAAGGAAATAAAAAAAAATCATATCTAAATGAGGCAAACAATATAGCAAGATGTTATTTTAAAAATTCATAGAAATGAAAACATCCAGTAGAGGCAGCTTTTGTGTATGGCTAATGTCCTTTGGGCTTGCTGGTAAGAAGTAAGAAATTTTAAGTATTCTACAAAGTTCTGAAAGTATCTCTTCCAAGCACTGATTAAAAGAGCAGAATACCAAATGCAGCCAACAAATTTCTTTTGCATTTACTGGCTACTGAGAATACTAGGCACTTTCTTGTCTCAATCATTCTGTAACTATCCTGCCTTGGCCTATCTATACATATTCATCACTCTGACAGCAGAATCAGGAATGAATATGCAGATAAGAAAACAGAATTGCATCCCTTTATCTTTTAAATATGGGACACACATAAAAATAGATACAGGAGGGTAGGTTATTAGAATGAACCATAAAAATAAGCAGAGTGCATCCTTTCTTATCCTGATAAGGCAGAGCAAAGACAGGAACTGCCTTCAGCTTGTGTGTGTCCACGGCTTCTCATTCTTCTCCTGAAATCCAGCACTCAGTGCTGAGCATTTTCCCTGTACCTTCTATTGCACATCTGTGGATTGCCCATTCCACTACACCATTCAAGCAGTGGGAAATTGTGATATTGGAGCTCACAGCTGGAAGCTTCTAAAAGATGGACATTGACTCTTGAGCTGACTGTCAAGCCATCCTTTTTGAATATCCTGGCAGTGACCTAAGAGGCCAGAACAGGTTCAAGATCTGAGTAATTTCAGCATCAGCATAGTTTCATAACTGGTGATTTAAAATGAATACCACAGAGAGGAGAGCTTTGCTTCTAAGCATTGCTTTCCATGGTCAGGAATTATTGGTTAACTTCTCTCTCTCTCTCTTTCTCTCTGTGTGTGTGTTTTAACTGAAAGGTATTTTTGTTCTGTTTTGCCATTCACTAACTTTAGGATAAAAAGAATATTTAGTCTTTATTGTTTTGAGGTAAATATAATGATAAATTAAACAAAGTAAAGGATTAATATATATATATATATATATATATATATATATACACACAACTTTGTAAAATCATGGGTAGCATTGGTGATAAATAAACCCTAATATATATAACAGCAGAGAACATTGTTTTAAAGGAAATAAAACAATTGGAATGATGCAAATGAGTTATTTTTTATTTAACTTCGAAGGCAACGTTTGTATATTCATTTAGAGATACAATCATAAAAGCATTCACATCTAATTTTGCTCCCTCTCCAAATCCACAGGCGAACAGAAGAGAAACAGCTGAGAAATTAAAAACTCGAGAAGATTCTAAATTCTTCTGTCCAGATGTCTACTTTTTTCCCAACGTTCTTATGAGAACTAGCTCACAAAAGCACAACTGAAATACTGAACCACAATGCTTCTTCCTTGATTTATTTAGAGTGAGAAGCAACCAGCTTCCTATGCAAAAGGGAAACTCAATTGCCTGGATTCAATTTTCATGTATAATGAAACCTATCACCTCAATAAGACCTCTCTAAAGCCTTCCTCTCCTTCAATCTTCTGGAACACTGGGGCCTGAAATGTGGCATTTCAGATTTGCTCTTTCCTTTCTTTTCTTTTTAACAAGTACTCCAGCAGGAAACTGAGAAAACTGTGGCAAAATGAATCTCTCCAAATATGGAAGGAGACACGGATTAGTGGATGTGTGCTGCCAAATGTTTTATCTTAAAGCTTTTGTATTTATGATATATAAACATATACAAAAATATACCATTAACTTAGAGTAATGGAATATACAAGTTTGTTTTCATAAAGGTCAACAATTTCTCAGTTCAGGCAAAAATTAAATATTGAGATTTAAGACCTTTACAGATATGACTTTTAGACTCAACACACCACGCACTGTGATTTTAGACTATTTTTCATAGCACTGTAAAATTCATAATACAGCTTCTTTCTTTTCTTTTTGGATAGCTGTAGATAGACAAACAAATATCAGGTATACACACACATCATAGAATAATGATAGACAGATGATAAATGTTTTAAGAAAATAATCTTGTTAGAGAGGCACATTATAAGGACAGACAATGATAAATGATGGATTAATAGATAGATGATTTTTAGATGGTAGAAAGATGATTATACGTAACAAATGATAAATGATACGTAGAAAGATAGATGGCAATTAAATTATTGGTGGATGAATAGATAGATGATAGATACATAGATGAGTATTGACAGTGGATAAATGATAGGCCGATGATGGATGACAATACACACAGTAGATACATGACATGCCACTAGAAAGCCTTGTAAACATTTTTACATTGCTTCGCACAACTGATATTGAGAAGAACAATAGGAGCAGACATGGTTCTTGACTGGCTTTTCAATGTTATAATCAGACAGCAATCACCAATGTTTAACAACACACCACACAAAGATACAGCTTAAATTTAAAAAGGAATGAGGTTTGAAATTTTCACCTAAATGTTAAATAAAGCCGACCCTACCTTTTTGTAGAGATTGATGGTGCATTCAGAGCATGGCAGTGCAAGTTCCTGTAAACAGAAGGGACCACTGAGTCAAAGGCATTTGCAAACTGGAAGAACTATGAAATAAAAGGACAGACTGCTGACTCTTAAATAATTCTTTTTTTTGGGGGGGGGGTTGATATATTTTTGTTATGCTATCAGATAATACAGACAGAAATTTAGTGTGTGTGTGTTTGTGTGTATGTGTGTGAGTGCATGTGTACAAGAGAAAAAGAGAGAAAGATATTAAATGGTGTTGTTTATATTTAAACATCACATTCACTTAGATTTTATTTTCAGTTTGCTCTTTGGTCCAGGTACTTGTTCCGTTTGAAATTTAACATTTTTCAAAAATTTCAGGAATCCCAGAAATGATGGACCATGGTTATATTTATTGAAATAAATTTTTGTTTTTAGGACTTGGGAAGTAAGTAGGCCTGAATATTATATTAGCCATACCTGAGTAATAAAATAACTTACAAAAAAAATCCATATTCTTACACACACACATAATATGGTTTGTTAAAACGCAAGGGTGATGTATGTCAGACTGTAATGTCTTGAAAAAGATAGAAATAAATTTTGATTCAAGTAACAGATATGTCAATTACTTTATGACATTTTCACACCTTTTCATGATTTTTATTTATTAGTTTTAGTTATGTGTATGTGCATGTGTGTCTGTAAATGTGTGTACACAAATGAGTTGCCAGCAGAGACCAGAGGCATCACATCCCCTGGAGCTGGAGTTAGAAGCAGTTATGAGATGCTTGATATGGGACCTGAGAACCAAACATGTGACATCTTCAAGAGTAGTACATGTTCTTAAGTGCTGAGTCTTTTCTCCAGTCCTCTGTTTCATGTGTTCAAAAGCACACACACACACACACACACACACACACACACACACACACACACAC
>NW_026585698.1:12513249-12542245 GCF_907164565.1 Psammomys obesus | reverse complement strand
ACACACACACACACACACACACACACACACACACACACACACACACAGTCAACTAACACTGCTCAAGTTCTAGTCACTCAAAGTCTTAAATCATTGTTTTTTTACTAGGATAGAAATCAAGGTACAATTGTTTCCCCATACAATGACTCAAAAAGGTGAGTTAATGTTATTGAGAAGAGATGAAGTCTCTCGTATCAGTCTTTGTATTTTCCAGTGATTTCAGCGACACACTCCATCTCTCAATTGCCAGAAAAAAAAAATAAGTCTGGCTCTCTCTATATACAGGACAAATTGTATCACATGTTCATTCTCATTGTAAATCTAATTATAGCCTCAGTAGAACTGGGACTTTTGAAAGAATATAAAAATGATATTAAACGGGCAGACCCAGTTTGCTGATATTTGCTGATGTTAACATGAAAGCAAAGTTGCTCATGCTGGAGGGAGGATGTGTGGAGACTGAGCCCGTGTTTGAGGACAGAAAAGAATTTTCCGAAAGTCAGGGTCTTGCATAGGGCATGCAGAACATTTAAGACAAAAAAAAAAAAAAAAAGGAAGATTTTTGTCATTAAAAGAACAATTCTCATCAAGAAATTATTCCACGAGAAAAACTCAGCAAATGAACCTCCTGTAAATAATTTACTTGTGAACTCATGATACTCATTTGTGGAAGGAGCTGAATATGAAGTGAAAGAGAGCTGTATCCTGACACGTTGAGATGATGCTGAAGTCTTACACTCAAATTATTTCCCATTAGATACTTTCATGTTCATACACCTGCTGCGCTTCTTATTACACCACTCATTACAGGAACACCAAGTCAAACTGAATGCTCATCTCCGATCCACTGCTGTTTCATTTCCCCCTTAGCTACCAACGGTGACAAGAATGGACGTCTAACGTCACACAGTCACCCTGTGAGAGCTTGTATTTCCACTTCAAGATTAAAAACGTTTTGTGCGTTTTAATGAGATAGATAGTTGGAAGGTGTGGTAATATTTGCCTAAAACCTCCACAAAAATACAAACAGAAGCCTGTTAAATTCTTTTTAATGGTGAGGTTGTTGAATGCCCAGCTGAAATCCCAGCACTTTGGAGAAAAAAACAAGGTAAGTAAGTTTAAGCTCATTATGCCTGAGTTTAGGGGGTGGAGTGTGTGATAAAGATGTTTCTTTACCAGAGGGGTGGGGGACAGTATCCATTAATCTTACTCAGCTGTGAGTTCTATGAGGTACAATAACATCCCGCCTGGTAAAATATGCCCAATGGAGCAATGGTGGCTCAGTGGCGTGAGAGTAACCAACCACTTTTTGATTGGACATAAGGCTCCGAACCCAGAACTGGAACAGTTAGCAGGACCAAGAACATGGACAAGTCATAGGGGAAGGTGAGAACCTCCTAGTACTATCCTGTCAATGGCATATGATATTAAACCAACTCCTAACAATGCTTCATTGGATATATCGATTAATACATACCTCAAACCTCATCATAGACTCTATTTGCAGTAGATAATGATTAACACAAAGATCTTCAACTGGCCAAGGCACAGAGAATAAGTGAGTGCTAAGTGCAACACACAATTAAAGAAGTGATGTAAACAAGCAAATAGCTGAGCAATAAACGAACGTTTCTCAATTGTTAGCTATGGAATCCTTTTGTTTTGCTTGAATATATGGTTTACTCTAAGAAAATGATCTGGAGTGTGTGTACCACAACAGACTCATTGTGCTTTTGTTTATCGGTGTTCCGTGGTCTTTAGTAGCACACATTCATCTGAGGGGCACCTTGGATGCTGTCAGGCTGGTATATTTAGCCTTCGTCAGGACATCTAGAAACATATTGGGTAAATAGATTTTTTAAAATAGTAGATGTAGGGCTAACACCTAGAAAGCACTAGTATCGAGAAATACACAATGAACATATACAAGTAAGTGATATGTACTATTGTGGAGTGATAGATTCTGACAGTAAAACATGTCAAAGGCAGGGAAAATCAAGAAAGAAGCAACTGGAGACACAAAACAGCATGAACAGAGAGATAAACATGTTCTGTTTTGTTTGTTTGTTTGTTAGCAAAGACAAAAAATAAATTAGTGATGTCAGGTAAAGTGACTGAAATTCCCAAAGGACCAAAGGGATTTTATTTTATTTCTAAGATTTATGTATTTATTATGCATACAGTGTTCTGCCTGTATGTGTGCCTAACCTACCTAGAAGAGGGCACCAGATCGCACTATAGATGGCTGGGGTCCACCATGTGGTTGCTGGGAATTAAACTCAGGTCCTCTTTAAGAGCAGCCAGTGCTCTTAACCTCTGAGCCATCTCTCCAGGCCCAGAATTTTATTTTTTTAGCTCTACACCAAAAACATTTGATAATTTGCACTCCACTTCTGTGTTGCCTTTGACATTAAAACACTCCTTCCATTTCTAAAGGCACAAATACATCTGTAGAATAAACCATCATTTTTTAAAACAAACATCCACAGGTAGCAACAGGGAAAATCATGGCAAGACGTAACTATCATTTTCATAATTTTATATTATTTGGAGGTTAGCCTCAATTTTAAAATTCAATTAAAAATTAAATCAAATTAACCCAAAGACACTCTCTCACTCCCAATATGGTAAAGGTCATCTCAAAACATTTCAGTATCAGGAAAACTAAATCAGTTTATCTGACTTTTATCTCGTAATTAAAGAATGAAGAAGGTCCTGGCCACCATACAACTCCGCAGTTGTTTGAGAGATTATGGAAAAAAAAAAAAAAAAAAAATATATATATATATATATATATATATATATATATATATATATATATAAAATCTGGATTTGTTATCCACTGCTGTATCATTGTTGCCCTTGACTCTCTAAACACAACGGCGAATTGCACGTAAAGCTCATCATAGGCTGAGCACTGACATTGTGGGTTTTATCTATTGTAATATTTTAGTTACACAGCTTGGTAACCCAGCACCCAACCTCTACGGAATTTCTCTGGTGCCCACCTGCTTCCCCTGGAAAGGAAGCGGAGGATCGGGTGAGCAGCTTCATTTCCGGTGAGGTAGGACGAGAGCAAGCACGGTAACCAGCAGGAGAGAAATGGAGTCCTTTCAAGCGACCCGGACATAGGAAGGCGGTGTGGCTCTTTCTGACCCTGCTGGGGTGAGGGTAAAAGTCCCAGCTCAGATACTGGCCTCCACTCTTTTTTTTTTTTAATTTTTTATTAATTACACTTTATTCATTTTGTATCCCCCCATAAGCCCCTCCCTCCTCCCCTCCCGATCCCACCCACCCTCCCCTTTCTGCATGCATGCCACTCCCCAAGTCCACTGATAGGGGAGGTTCTCCTCTCCTTTCTGATCTTAGTCTATCAGTTCTCATCAAAAGTGGCTGCATTGTCCTCTACCGTGGCCTGGTAAGGCTGCTCCCCCCTCAGGGGGAGGTGATCAACGAGCAGCTGGCCTCCATTCTTACAGGCTTTATTGGCTAATTAGAAAAGTAGCTCCAATGCTTTGAAAAGCATTTCATGTTCTTCCTCAGCCTGAGAAGGAACCTACTGTCTGAACTTCGACTCTCTGGGTGTCAGAGAGCCCGTCTATTCCGATCTGTGGGACACCAAAGCACCTACTATAGCCACACACTCATCATTTGTCCCATGGAAGGATGATAGAGGGTGTGAGCCTCAAGACCTGGGATCCTTCCCCTATGACAAGGGCATGGCACATTGTCACTTGCAGACAAGATTTTAGCAGAATGAAGATGGGACCTAGACATCAGTATGACCAACAGGGGAATCCTTTTCATTATTTACTATCAAAATCTCCTGGAATAAACTGCACAAAACATGCTTAGGAAATAATTAACGGTAGAATAGACTTTTTTTTTTCTCATCAGTCATGATTTCATGTCAGATCTGAAAATCTTCATATAATTACCAATAACAGTTACCAAATGTTCCTACTGATAAAATCTAATTAAAATATTTTTGACAGTATGATAGTAAATATTCTCCATGTAGTTATTAGAATCGCAGTCACTGATGTTTGAATATAAGGAAAGCAAGCCACTGAAAACTTACTCTGCCAACTGGAGCACAGTAATTGTTTATGCCTTCTGTCTTCAAACTGAGTGGCTAAACTTAATTAATCAACCTTAAATCTCCTTTCACATCTCATTGTGTGTTGTAAAAGAAACAAATTCACCTGTGTTTTCTGTTGTTGTAGCACTATTTCACGAAGCTGAAACAGGGTTATTGCAAACCCGGTTAAGCAGACAGTCTTGCCTATAGAGATATCTAATGCCAGAACAGGGTGTCTTCCTTAGGGTTTATATTGCAGTGACAAAGAACGTAATCTGAAGCAACTTGAGGAGGAAAAGGTTGATTTCAGCTTACAGTTCCGGGAGCACTCCATCACTGAAGGAAGTTAGGAAAGAAACTCAAATTAGGAATCAGGAAGCAGGAACTAAAGCAGAGCAGATGAAGGATGGAGGGTACTTACAGGATTGTTCCCTCTGGCTTTTTCCATCTGTTCTCTTACACAACTCAGGACTACCTGAATGAGAGAGATACCATCCTGAACTCCCAAGGGCTGCTTGCCTTCACCAATCATTAATCAAGACAATACCCCGACAGGCCAATAATATAGAGGCATTTTCTCAATTAAGATTCCCTCTTGGATGGTTTGTCTACACTTACGTCAAGTTGACAAACAAACAAAACAACAAAAACAGCAACAGTGAACGCAGAGAACTCTATCTACCACAATCATTCTGTTTTTAGACATTGAAGGCCTCTGAATATCTGTGTTTTGTCTCTCTAAGGTGTCCAGATATTTATTGTCACTATAAAGAGGAAGGGAGAAGGGGAGAGCATGGGCTTTAAGACCAATTAGATGGGTTTGTGACGTATTTTCGACTGGGTCAATGATGGTGACACATTGGGCACGCTCCATTTGCTTGCATTATAGCATTTTTTGTTCGTACTAGGCAAAGTATGTAAAACAACAACAATAAGAATAACAGAACAAAGCAGAAAGACACACACGGTATATACTCACTTATATGTGGGTACTAGACCTATAAAATAGGATAAACATACTAAAATCTGTACACCTAAAGAAGATAAACAAGAAAGAGGACCCGGAGCAAGATGATCAATCTTCACTTAGAAAGACAAATGGGATGGACATTGGAAATAGGAAAAAAACAAGTAACAGGACAGGATCCTAACACAGAGGGCCCCTGAAAGACTATTCTTAGCAGCGTATCAAAACAGATGCTGCGACTCATAACCAAACCTTGGGCAGAGTGCAGAGAATCATATGAAAGAAGAGGGAGTTAGTATGACCTGGAGAGGACAGGAGCCCCACAAGGACCAAATATATCAGGGCCCAGGGGTCTTTTCTTAGACTGTTTCTCCAACCAAAGACCATGAATGGATATAACCTAGAACCCCTGCCCACATATAGCCCATCACAGCTCAGTCTCCAAGTGGGTTCCCTAGTTAGGGGAACAGGGACTGTCTCAGACATGAACTCAATGGCTGGCTCTTTGACGTTGCCCCTCCCCGAGGGAGGAGCAGCCTTGCTAGGCCACAGAAGAGGACATTGTAGCCAGCCCGGAAGAGATCTGATAAGCTAGGATCAGATGGAAGGGGAGGAGGACCTCCTCCATCAATAGACTTAGACAGGGGCAGGAAGGAGATGAGGGTGGGGGAGGGAATGAGGGGGCTCCAGCTGGGATACAAAGCAAATAAACTGTAATTAATATAAAAAATAAATAAATGAAAAAATAGAGTGCAGAGAATCTTATGAAAGAAGTGGGAAATGGTAAGTCCTGGAAAGGACAGGAACTCCACAAGGAGAGCAACAGAACCAAAACATCCGGACACAGTGGTCTTTTCTGAGACTGATATTCCAACCAAGGACCATTGATGGAGATAACCTAGAACCCGGTGCACAGACATAGCCCATGACAGTTCAGAGTCCAAGTGGGTTCCATAATAATGGGGATAGGAACTGTCTCTGACATGAACTGATTGGCCTGCTCTTTCATCACCTCCCATTGAGGGGGGAACAGCCTTACCAGGCCACAGAGGAAGACAATGCAGCCAGTCCTGAAGAGACCTGATAGACTAGGATCAGAAGCAAGGAAAGGAGGACCTCCCCTATCAGTAGACTTGGGGAGGGGCATGCCTGGAGAAGGGGGAGGGAGGATGGGAATGGGAGGGGAGGAGGGACGGGTTTATGGAGGGATACAAAGTGAGTAAAGTATAATTAATAATAATAAAAAAAAAGAATAACAAAACAAGAAAACTCAAACCTGGCCCAGTCAACCAGTAT
The DNA here is from genome assembly GCF_907164565.1 of Psammomys obesus. NCBI lineage: Eukaryota > Metazoa > Chordata > Mammalia > Rodentia > Muridae > Psammomys > Psammomys obesus. Next base: position 12,535,901 of record NW_026585698.1, on the reverse strand, counting down.
GGGACATTTCTCTCTCATTCACAGCTGGCCAGACATCTATGAGTGTTTTCATTGTCCTTCTCTTACCCACATGAAAGAGTGGACCTCTTTTCACCAACAGCTTGGTGAGCGGTACTAACAAGCAGAGAGTGAATGAAAGCAGATGGCATCAACACAGTGAAATGAACAAGACAAAGCCTTGTGTGGGAAGTGATTCTCTCACCAAAGAACAGAAACATGGCTCCTGTGAGGGCAAAGGGCCAGTCGTGATGAGTGTTGAGAGCGGAGGTTGCAAAGCATGACTCACTGTTTATACAATGAAGAATTGAAACTGCTATGTGTGTGTGTTCCCCGTTTTACAAACATGCACCCCATACCTGTCGATTCAGACTTCCCAGGCTTGTGAACGGAAATATGAGCTCTGTACTCCCCTACAGTGTTTGCCTATATAGGCTGAGTTTGTTATTCTGACTGCAAAATTAAAAAAAAAAAAAGTGAAAAATAGAAATGGGACAGAATCATGTCTGCATACACATGGGGATCTCAGCTCGTGGCTGTTTTCAGCAGTTATTTAAACAATAGACTTAATTTGTCACAAGACTGAGTATAACACACCACCACCAATAAGACAGAAGTTGCCCAGCCGGGGTGCACAGTGGCCATGCCAGGCTGTTTGCTCGGAGTGCATCATACCCAGTGGGCCATCGATCACTACTGCAAGACAAGCAACGGCTACCTTGGTGGAGAATGTGTTTAGCCTGGTTCTTATCAAGACATTGTTCTGCTTCTTTTAACGAAACATCAAGGTCCTCAGTTTATTGCTTTTATTGAATTCCGTGTATGCCGAGGAAGTAATTTCACACTCTAAAATTAAAGATAAAAGGGAAGCGGAACCACAGAGCATTGCCCCATGGGCTTTGTATCTCTTCTTTTAATTTGAGATTTGTAAAATTACCACATGATCGGCTTTGAATTGTATTCCGTGTTATTATATTTTTAAAATATATTAATTTAAAATGCTAAACCTAAATCTTGAGTTTTAGGAGAAGTGAGATAAGTAACTTCTCCCCCTTTATATAAGTCTGAACCACAGGAAAATACATCTATGCAAACACCGAAGGGGTTCTATGTCAACAGATATGGAATTCTGACAGATGTGTGGCAAACAGAAATTGATTTCCACCAGTGATAAATATTTTCCATTCCTCATTTAATCTAGTCTAAGTTCAATGGTAGGATGATACGTGAAATATTTCAGACTGAAAAAAAATATCTATATAATAAGATGGAAAAATGACTTCATAATCATGTCACGTAAACATACAATGGTGCCTCTGTATAAAAGCATGATGGGAGGGAGATTAAGAAGAAAGTTAGTGAAGCTGTCCTCTGAGTTTCTTATTAATATGTGGAATTTTGTACCTTGCTGTAGCCTGTAAGAGAAGAGTAAGTTAAAAAGAAGAAGGAGGAGAAGGAGGAGGAGAAGAAGGCACAGTGGGTCACATGTGCAGCTCCAGCAGTCGGATGCTGAGGCAGCAGGATCATCGTAAGTTCATAGTCAGCCTGGGCTACCAAATGAATGAATGAATGAATGAATGAATGAATGAATGAATGAATAAAAAGAAGTATGAGGAAAAAGATCTTTAATCTTCCTCCGGTGTCAGTGTAGACTCTGACACTTAGACCCCTCGAAGTGAGGATACAGAGACAAGGAACCCCAACCAAATGTATAGATGGAGAATATTTTCTTTTGCCTGTCTCTGTACTTTATCACCTCAGTTCAGCAAGACTACTTTCAGCCTTGACCATTTTCTACACACTACTTCAGAAACCATGGCTGATTAGAAAGTTGATGAGGAGGCCAGATGTGGTAGAACAGACCTGTACTGGAGTGACTGAGGCAGGAGGATCACATATTTGAGGCTAACTGGTATTACATATGAGTTCCAGGATGGCCTGGCCTAAAGAGTAAAGTTCTTTCTCAATCAAAACAAAATAACTCTATAAATACATAGGGATAAAGTAAGAGAAATGAAAGCCCTGTTTTGAAATTGTTTTTATCACCATGTTTATAATAATTATTATAATAATATAATATTTATTGTATTATTATAATAATATGATATTTATTATATTAATAATCACAATCTATTATATTTTCTATCATTATACTATAAAATAGAAATTAGTGCCAATCCTTCACAATCTTAAGAGACATTCAGTGTATTGGGTTTGAAAAAGGTCCCGCAATTAAATAAACTTCAGGAAAAATTTCACTGCCAAATCTAGGCCTTGTCATTCATCATGTTACATAGTTTCTGGTTTGTTTCTCTGTTGCTATGGTAAAACACGGGCCAGAACCACCTTAGCAGTAAAGGTACTAATTTTATCTTACAAGTTATAGACCAGCATCAAGAGAAGTAGGGCAGAATTTCCAGGCAGGAACATGAAGGCAGGATTTGAAGCAAAGGTACACTGAGTTTACAACTGTATTCTAACATGCTCAACACTCAAATATATTTTCCTTATGTTTATTCTTGAGCAAAGACTTAAAGTAATATCAAATGGATGCAGACTTTAACCCTTTGAATATTATTGTTATATTTTGTGACCATAAACACAAATGTAGTTGCATTTCCTTTTATTGAAATCCACAGTCTTAGTTTATGTGATGAATTTTCACTTGAGGAATTACGGGTTTGGCTGCCAGTTTCCAAACAAACTGTCAAATATATAAAATCCTACACTGATACATTTTTCATGTTTCCTTTTATTTCTAATTCAAGGAGTTAATTAGCTGACCTCTTGACCATTTCATGGAGTACTGCAACAGTTCAGACCATGGTAGGTTACTCGAAAACTATTAATAATGTCAAATCCTAGGACAGCACCACAATATGATAAGACAGGCCTTTCAAAAAAACTAGGTCACAAGAATATCTTACTCCAAACCTCAGAACGCCACAGAGGCTTAGCTTTTAAAAATGAAAACAGGGCTCCATTCTCCCCTATGAGAGAGAGCAAGGAGGAATCCTGATTTGTACAAAATTATACTTCCAGTGCTATGGTGCGTGGCATGTCTTGGGTGTAGCTCCCTTTTAACATTTCATTTGAAAGCAATAAGCACTTTCTAATACAGCAGATTAACTGATTTACTTTCTAAATATATTCAGATTACGTTGAGTCAGTTAATCTCATTGAGCTCTCCACATCTGATAACACTGTAACTTTTACACTGAAGGAAGACTGACAAACTTTTACACTGAAGGAAGACAGACATGGGGGCCAAATTCTCGTCCCTCCAAGGTCAAAAGCAAGCTTCCTCCTACTCTAAAGCCACCAGGGACTTAAACGTGTTAAAAACAAGATAAAGAAATCAAAGGCTAGTAGCTCTGGGATTTCTCAGGCAGCAAAGAGAATCCAGGGTCAGAGCAGTAATTAAATCATGCAAGGTTACTCCGACCACGGGATTCTGCACAAGGTGGTATGATTTGCTTTTCGCATACAGCTTCTTCTGAAAGGAGACAACAATTGATTCTTCTAGTACCCATCCTACCTTAGTTAAAATTCAATGAATAGCATAGGCTTCTGAATAAAGGAATTCTTTGAGCTCAAATTTAAGTGCATTAATGAATAGGAGACCGCGCGGGCACAGACTAAATGAAAGAAACTGGAGAATTTCAAATTTCTGGGTTTGTCTGAGGATGAACAGGAGACAACGCATGCAGAACACATAGCACATTTTCAACATCTTTAATTATCAGAGATAATTTCCCTCCAGCATTTCCTCGTCATTTTGTTTGGAAAATAACTCAGAACAGAAACGGAAAGTGTACAAAAACATTCATTTATTTATTTATTTATTTATTTTTGGCAACACAGAAGATTATAAAGAATACTGTTTGTGAAGGTTAGGGAACGCTGATTTATGAAGATAATACCCTTTGGTATTGGTGGCTGGCAGCATGTACTGGGTGACCATTGGTTCTATGCCGAGTCTCACGTGATCAGAAACATTGAGAACCGGTCACAGTCGCATGATTAACCCTGTGCGGGAAGCAGCAGACAGGCTCTCGCTCCTCTCATCCAAAAGCACACAGGAAGTAAAATACTCTTCGTGTCATGAGGCTCTCGGGTCCTAAAGCACAGGTGCCTGCCCTAAGACAAAGGGGCCTCAGAGGCCGGCACACCTTCCGCAAATTGGAAGTAAGCAATAAAAGAGAATGAGTGTGGCTGAAATAAAACAGCCACACACACCTAGCAGCGGCTCTGCGGGGCAGCACGTAACCTTTCATTTCCTTCTAGTGACAGGTATGGCCAGCACGCTCCATTCCCTTCTCATGGCAAAAGTCACAAAAAGAGAGAGAGAGAGAGAAACAGAAGTGATTCTTTTCCATGGGTGTTCTTTGTGGGGCTCGGGCTACACAATTGTAATTCAAATGTGTGTTTTCTCTCAGGAAAATTGGATGCTATTACCAAGCATGAAAGGTTTGATAATAGAACTGGAGAATAATGAATGTGTAATATATCATGTATATTACAGGCACGCCTCCTGCAGAGGCATCTCTGAGTTTTACTAAGCGAAACTTATATTCCTCTCTTATTTTCCTTTTGGTCTCCAGAATACACTGAGGACAATCTAAATAGCAGAACAGCCTTCTCACCACATAATATGAATCTCCTTACACACTTTGGCATTTCCACTTTTGAAACTTAATACGCAGACAATGAACTGTGCTGAGACAAACTCCTCTGCTGCTGGCTTTAGCCTGTTTTCAGACTTCCCACCCGGCTGTTGCCCTTTGGACCACTATGGTTCTTGTTGTTATTGTGAGGGTCCCGAAAACATCATTTCTGTAGAGATTTAATTGTGTGAGAGTGGGAACCTCTCTCTCTCTCCTTGTCCTTTTTTTTTTTTTTTTTTTTTTTTTTTTTTTTTTTTTTTTTTTTTTTTAGACAGGGTCTTGGTTTAGATAGCTCAGGTTCATAACAAACTCACCATCTCCCTGCCTCCTTCACTTGGAGCCTGGGGACACTTTACCTGCCATCAGGCCAACCCAATTTTCCTGTAATAAACTCCTCATGCCACGTGTTCCCAGTAAAAGCTTAGCTCCAGGAATCTAGAGCTCCAAATCTCTCTGGAGAACTTGACGGGAGATCTGTGACTGGAAAGAAGCTGACCTAAGGCTCATTGGGATTTCAAACTCTACATGAATATCACCAACACCTGCTTCTGCAAAGGTTCTCCTTTCCCAGATGGTGCCACTTACGTCATTGGAAGCCACGCCCACAGCACTGAAGACCAGAACAAGAACAAGATGAGTTATGAATGATGTTCATGTTCCTTACTTTAAAGCACCCATGTTCCCTGGTCAATAGACTGACTCATTAGAGAAAAAATAAATGTATGTATTTACTCCCATGATTGACTATAATAAACTAATCTCTCATCAGCCTGAGTGTATGAAATGCCACCTTTGAAATGTAACCCTGGATGGTTAGGAGAGACAGAAGTGGTTCCTGTCTTTCTTATCTCACCACCACGGGCATTTTTTTAATCCACTCCATTTTAGGAGAGTCCCTTGATCACACATGCCACATCCCTTTATGCTGATTTTTGTCTTTAATTCTCAGATCAAGTCTGCCCCTCCCTTAAAAATAAACCAAGGATTTGATTAAATATTTGTTGAACACAGATGAGCCCAGTCTTAAGCAAGGAGCAATGAATGAGGATCCTTGACATTTTTTTTTTTCTGTCAGTAATTGAAGGGAACAGCACAATGCAGTCATTCAGCCTCAACCTTCACAGTGTAGCTCAGTAACATCAGGTTCTCTTACAGGGTGAGTGAGAATTGTTAGCTCGAGAAACACAGGCTATGCTAAAGGTAGCTCAGAACTTGGTTAAAGCACAATAAACATATGAAATTGAAACCATTCACCAACAGCCAGGCATGGTGGTGGACTCTGGAAGGCAGAGGCAGGCGGATCTCTGTGAGTTCAAGTCCAGCCTGGTCTACAAAATGAATCCAGGACAGCCAAGGCAACACAGAGAAACCCTGTCTCAAAACGCAAATAAAAAACTATTAACAAAGACTAATATAATGCACCTGAACTTGTACCTAATTTACCAGATTTTGTTCCGAATTCTAGGTTTTCTGGCACAGCCATTCTGCAGCAGATCCCTCAGTTTAGATAGTGCCACTGGGCACATGGTGCTCACAGCCAGGACTTGTTCCTCACAACTGTTGATTCTGGAGTAACAGAAATCTTCAACACTGGGCACAGTTAATCCTCCAAATGCGTATCAGTTCAGAAATAAATTTTGTTAGAAATGAAAAGCATCCAAAAACCTTTCTGTACTGACTCAGAAGGAATTTGAACATCAAGCAATGGCGAGGTGTACGGATTAATAAATATTGTTAGAGTCTGGCTAGTTCTCAGAGGCAAAAGCCCATCCACTGAAGGAAAGTTAGGCACAGACTTTAAGATTTCTCCGCAGAACTGCCAGCTGGAGCTTGTGTTCCATTTTTCGAGGAGAGGAAGTGAGACATAAATATCTGTGTGCCTCCCTGGCTTCACCAGTACCAAGAGGCCGGAGACGGAGAATGATTCTGAGCACAGGAAATACAACATCCAAAAGGGAAGTGTGAGGTTCTCCTCATCCCTACTCACTCACTCAGCTGTATCAACTAATGTTTACTCGTTAATGAAAGACAACGAAAAACACCTTAGAAATTAGAGAAGTGTGTACATTGGAAATGATGTATGAAATCTGCACACTTGTCTGACTTCATATTTTATCGAACCCCGCGCTTCTCACTGTTCACTTTTATACCCCTAGTTCACTCTTTGGCTCAATACATTTTCTTCCAAATGAAATGGATGATTATGAAATAAATGCAGCCTATCGAAAGAATATGAAATCATTGTACATTAAGCATAGACAAGGTAGAAAGTAGAGAAAACTACCAACATGAAGAAAAGGAATTCCCCTAAAAGCAGTGACCACGAGAGAGTGAATAAAGCAAGGTGGGGATCTCACATTTAATGCAGAGCAGAAGGCCTATGTTCTATACTCAGAAATAACATTCATTTCCTTGACTGCCAAAGACTGAGGGAAAAGTTTCGAGAAAGAATAATTCCATGTGAATAGACTGTTTATATTTTCATGAACTCTACAATGAGTATAAAGAATAAATTTACTTGTAAATGACAAAACTCATAAAAAGGTCCTGACTAAGATAACAAATTGATGGTTGGATACAAATAGGCCTAGGGGACACAGGCAGGTCTATGTGCCACAAGGTCGTGCCATTTCTAATATCATAAAATGCGATAGGTAAAAACAATGAAAAATTGTAACTTGTCATATTTTGCCAGCTTGCATTCTGTTTAATGTCCACTGGCTTTAAGTATAACCAATCTATTTTTATCATTAATGTTATTACTTCCATTAGAGTAGAAGGTGGATTTGTCCACAATGGGATGATTCTAGGCTTACTAACATTAACTCCATTTCAAGTTTTCTTGGGTCCGTTGAACACCTGTGTTTCTCTGTCTTTGTACAGTACTTTGCAAAGCCCCAATAGTTGAAGGAATTTCATCCTGATGAGTTTGAACAGTATAATAGAAATGTCAAACTGGCTAGCCCAAACTTCTGATTTACCAGTGGTATAAAGTTAAGAATTTTAGAGAATTATGAAGACGTTGTTCTGAACTATTGAGGAACCCTGGATTCACTGCATACATAAGTGAACGGTTGCAATTCAGTAAGGTGACAAGCACAGCAAACCACCTGCAAATGCTGTTCTAAAAATCACTCTATTTGAGGACACAGATCTATGGAGAATGGAGTGAGGTTAGCTATTGTTAATTAACTTAAAAATCCTAATTCTTCCCTGTCCTCTTAGCCTGTTGTCTGACTACAGTTTCCTCCTCATTACTGGGGTAAACTGAGCTCTTACCGTCTCAACATTCTGCAGCATTTGGATTTGAACTCTACTCAGGCATTTTCTCTAAGTAGTAGTATGTATAAGAAGGGAGGTGGAAGGAAAAGAGAATGGGGAGTTGGGGTAAGAGAAGAAGAGAGAGAAGGAGAATGGGAGGGTAAGAGGGAGTAGGGGGAGACCTGTGTGCATCCAAAGCCTTGTAGAGACAGAGATGAGGGCAAATATCCCCATCTTTCAGAAGGTTCTTAGTGAAGTTAGGTTTATGCTGGTTAACACAGTTGTAATCTTCACTAGAATGTTCTGTTTCTTAATTAAGCATTTGAAGAAGATGATTTGCTATCTAAAGATTCTAAAACTACATGCTGTTGAAGGATGTGATTCATTGTTATCTCTGCATTAATTTTTTTGTGATGATTCCTGCTTATAGTTATTTTTCACATTTTCATTATGCTTAAGTGGACTATCTTGAAAACTCTACTACTGTATTGCTTTCGGCTAGAATCTGAGCAGGAAAATTGAAAATGATTGGAAACTGGATGTGCATATACCCATCTCTCCATATTTTATAAAAGTTCTAATCATAGATACCAGAAATTAAACATGGGGATGGAAGGCTCATGCTACTTACAGCTATCTTTTAAAAATTTTTTTAATTTTTTTTAAATTAATTACAGTTTGTTCACTTTGTATCCCAGCTGTAGCCCCCTCCTTCATTCCCTTCCAATCCCCCCTCCATCCCTCATCTCCTCCCATGCCCTTCCCCAAGTCCACTGATAGGGGAGGTCCTTCTCCCCTTCCATCTGACCCTAGCCTATCAGGTCTCATCAGGACTGGCTTCATTGTCTTTCTCTGTGGCCTGGCAAGACTGCTCTCCCATCAGGGGAAAGTGATCAAAGAGCCAGCCACTGAATTCATGTCAGAGACAGTCCCTGTTCTCCTTAGTAGGGCACCCACTTGGATACTGAGCTGCCATGGGCTACATCTGTGCAGGGGTTCTAGGTTATCTCCATGCATGGTTTTGGTTGGGGTATTAGTCTCAGAAAAGACCCCTGGGCCCAGATTTCTTGGTTCTGTTGTTTTCCTTGTGGAGCTCTTGTTCCCTCCAGGTTTTTCTATCTCCCCCTTCTTTCATAAGATTCCCTGTACTCTGTACAAAGTTTGGCTATGGGTCTCAGCATCTGCTTTGATACCCTACTGGGTAGAGTCTTTCAGAGGCCCTCTGTGGTGGGATCCTGTCCTGTTCCCTGTTTCTCTCTCTTCCAATGTCCAACCCATTTGCCTTTCTGAGTGAGGATTGATCCCAGGGTCCTCTTTCTTGCTTAGCTTGTTTAGGTGTACAGATTTTAATATGTTTATTCTATATTATATGTCTAATATCCACTTATAAGTGAGTATATACCATGTGTGTCTTTCTGCTTCTGACATACCTCACTTAGGATGATCTTTTCTAGTTCCCACCATTTGCCTGCAAATTTCATGATTTCCTTGTTTTTTATTGCTGAGTAGTTTTCCATTGTGTAAATGTATGACAATTTCTGTAGCCATTCCTCCATTGAGGGGCATCTAGGTTGTTTATAGATTCTGGCTATTATGAATAAAGCTGCTACAAACATGGTTGAACAAATGTCCCTGTTGTATACTTGAGCATATTTTAGATATATGCCTAAGAGTGGTATAGTTGCATCTTGAGGAAGCACTATTCCTAATTGTCTGGGAACGTGCCAGATAGTTTTCCAAAGTGGTTGTACAAGTTTACATTCCCACCAGCAATGGAGTAGGGTTCCCCTTTCTCCACATCCTTTCCAGTATGTATTGTAACTTAAGCTTTTGATCTTGGCCATTTTGATGGGTGTAAGGTGACATCTCAGTGTCATTTTGATTTGCACCTCCCTGATGGCTGAGGACGTTGAGCAATTTTTTAAGTGTTTCTCTGGCATTTGATATTCCCCTACAGAGAATTCTCTGTTTAGCTCTGTTCCCCATTTTTAAAAATTGAATTGCTTTTTTTGTTGCTTTATAACTTCTTGAGATCTTTATATATTCTGGATATTAGTCCTCTGTCAGATATAGGGCTGGTGAAATGCATTCCTTGTCTGTAGGCTATAGTTGATGCTTACCTTTGTGGTTCCTGATCTTTCCTCTAAGTTCTCCAGCTTCAGGGTTTTCTCTGTTTATGTTTTCTTTATTGATTCTAATTCTGATTTCATGTCTTGCACCATTTCCTTCATCTGTTTTAATGTGGATTCCTGTCTTTCCATGATGGCCTCTATTTATTTTTTGTTCGTTTCCTCTCTATATGCCACTAATTGTGCCTCCACCCATGTCTCTATTTGTTTGGCTGCAGTTGCCTGTATTTCTTTGAGGCTGACAGCCATCTTAAATGGAACTGTGAAAAGAAGATTAAATAGCACTTGTACAAGCCTTGATCACTGAAAGATTTTACATGATCTTTCATTCCCGAGCACATTTAAAAGAACATTGAACGGGGCATTCTAATGCACCCGTGGAAACCAAGCTTTCATGAATATGATGAAAGAGGGTTTCGAGTTAGCCCACTTGAGCTACTTGTCAGTCAGAACATGCCTTGTAAAAGAAACCAAACCAAACAATATACATTTAAAAAAGTTTCTGAAACTTTGAAACATACCACCTCATAACTCAGCAACTTATAGAAAGTGAATGTAACTCTGACATGAACACCATGGGCACAATGGAATTGGCTCTGGGCCATGAACCACCCATTCCAATAGCACTCATAACAAGAAACTGATGTATATAAAAGGAAGTCAACTAACGCTAATGAAGGCTCTTCAGTTGCTGACATACCTCTAAACATTTGATATGAGGTAAATATAGATATCAACTTTCTACAGTTTTAATCTTTAACATTCATCTGTAAAAGAGTTTGAAAGGGATGCTTGCTTTTAAACTCTACATTCAAATTTGATGATGAAATGTTTGAGGAAAACCACCTGGCACAATTAAAGTGACTGGTACAATCTAATTTTGAAAGATATTTATTGACTCTGATGTCACAGTTTGAGAATATTTGTCAATTAATACCTGCTGGGAAAAGGAAAATCATTTATCTCCAATGGAGTGTCCCTCATTATATAAACTATTCTCCAGGAAAGACCAATGCCCAGGTGTAGTTGCCAAAACAAAAGAGACTCCATGTTTTTGTCTGTGTGGTTTTTGTATTACTTTGTTATTTTGTTGTTGTTGTTTATTTTGTTTTGGGGGATTTTATTGTGGTTGCAGTAATTTTTTTTTTTCATTTTTGAGAATGAAAGAACAGGAACATAGAGAATAAGGAGGTGGGAAGGATCTGTGGGCACTGGGGGAATAATATGATCTTGACCAAACATATTTTATGAAAAAACTTTTAAATAAAAGGTAAATTATTTTTAAATGTTTTGGGGGGGGATAAAGGAAGTTCTGTCTTTCCCGTAGTCACCTATCATAGACTATAGAGTAGCATAAACAAGGATAGAGGGACTCTCGCAAAGCCCCACCCACCCCTAGATGGAAAGGCGGCTGAGAGAGTGAGAATTGTCTCTTGCAGGAACGAGTCCCCTGATAAGTCATATCCCAAGTGGTAAACCCCAAACAAGTAAACATATAAGCAACTCCAAATAGATGAATTGCTACATATTGCATTATATATAAATATGTGTGTGATAATAATAATTACAGAAGAAGAGGCCACACATTTGAGAGAGATGTAGGAGAAGGAAGAGTTGGAGTGTAGAGGAGGTCAGAAATGCTATAAACACAGTATTCAGGTAGAAATTTTTCAAAAATAAGATTTCGTTACTATTACTTCATCTTTCCAGGAACTCGGTGTTAGTGTCATACACCTCATGTCTGCTGAGTCTCACTGTAGAGATCCTGACTCTCAACTTTCCACCCTGGACATTAGGAGGTGTAGTAAACCTCTCTAAACCACAGCCCTTGTTTGCGAAAAAAAAAATGATACTGAGTTTGTCATGCTCTGTGATGAGGATAACATCAGACAGTAGACATGAGGCATTTCCTAAGAGACACTCTTTCCTCTATTTTGCTTTCATAATTAAAATGCATCAGACTGTACTCCTCGTATCCAAAAACAAACTGGCATTGAATACCATCCATAACTTTCTCTCTTCCATCTTCATTTCACAGGACAAGCTGGGGACACAGTCCTTATCGGAGACAAGTCATCCCTTGTCAGAGAAAAAAATGTCTCAAGAAGGTGACTGATAATGGTGCCTTGGATGTTGCTGTGTGTGTGTGGTCATTGATGCCGCCACACTAGGCAAGCCAGATGTCATGATAGTGATCATCAGATAATAATGAACAGCTACATCATCCAGGACATTGTCTGACCACTTGTTATTGCCACAGCTAGTAAGTATTATGCACAAAGAAAGAGCATCTTCATATTTATCATTCTGCCCATCGTAATAGAAAAGATGAGCAGGAATTCTGCATATGGAGATCATTCTTGTCTGTATTGCTGACAAACGAACAAGTTTCTTATCTCACAAACTTACTTTTCAGGGAAAAAACAATGAGCGGATCTTTTCTAAGTTTGCTTGGATATCCTGGTCTGCCATTTCACTCTCTCCTCTCTATGAAACGTGAATATCAAAGCAGATGCTTAGCTCTCACCTACATCCAGGGCACTCATGCAGGCTTCTGGCATCATAACAGGAATATCAGCAATTGCCAGCACATGTCTAGAGCTGGGATAGGAAAGGAGCTGTGTCTTCTGATTTGCCTTACCGGGGCACTGCTTGGATCTAGTTCAGCTCTTTCCTGTTGTGCTGTTTGAGGAGTAACTCTTTAGATTTGCGAGACAGAGCGAGAGAAGAAGCAATGCAAATACAGACACCACTGTAAAGATGGTGGAACTCAGGTCAGTAACTTAGAGAGTGACATTGTCTGTGAAGAATTTGTATCCAGTAACTAGGTGGAGACTATACTCTGGGTAAGAGGTACTTGCTCCTTTTCTCAGAGTTCATCTGCACAGTCACTAACACGTCTGTTTTAATGAAGTTCTATTTTAATAAATATTTGACCTGTTGGTAACTAGAGGGGAAAAAAGAGGAAATTGTAGACAATATATTATACAATGAGATGTTGTTTCCTACTTTGTGTCTGTATAAAGGCCTGTATCTGGCCTGTAATATAAACCTCATATATATTTTATATATATTTGTTTTAACTGGCTTATTAAAAAAAACAACAAAATACAGAACACTGTGTCTACTTTGTAAAAATCATTTTAACACTGTACACTGTGATGAAAAAATCAACCCTACTGGATTTTTACAAATTCATTCTAAGAAGCAAAAAAACACCATTGTTCATATTATGAAGTCACAATATGACTTGAGATAGTATAGCTTTACACTCTCCTAGGCATCACTATTTTTTTTTTTTTAGTCCACTGGCAGATGTCAAACATTTTAATATTAATAATTTTAAATGCACTGAGTTATCATGCTAACTTATTCATTCTACTTTGAGAAACAAAGATGATGATTGGGTTTTTCCTCTAGTACAGGTCCCATGGGCCTCAGCCAGAAGATGGATGTGTTCACAGGAAGAAACAGAAAAAAATGTGAAGAATAACAGAAATCAGGCCTTCTTTTCATTATAGGACAAGGAGCCCCAAAACTTCAGTGTTCAAGACAGGTGTGGATTACACCTGTAATCCCAGCACTCTGGGAAGCAGAGGCAGGTGGATCAAGGCCAGCCTGCTCTACAAAGTGAGTCCAGGACAGCTAAACCTACACAGAGAAACCCTGTCTTGAAGAAACAAAAACAAAAACAAAAAACAAACAAATGAACAAACAAACAAACAAACAAAAAACCCTCAGGCTTCAGAAGAAAGTATATGGAATGGCACTAATGGGAAGTAAGTCTACTGTGTGATACTTAATCTTGATTGTCAGATCAACTGGATCTGAAGTCAACTAGGAGCTATACCTCTGTCTGCTGCCATTCCTCATGGATATCGGATCCCAACTTCATTAGCCTTACAGAGTGGAGTGAAAACCACCACGTCTCCATATAATCTTCTATGTATCCAGCATGCCTGGTGGTACTACCTAGCCCCTATTATGTATGCCAATCTAACATAATCTTTTAAGTCTCTCTCTCTTGCCCATTCACAAACTCTCTTGCTTACTTTCTATTGGTCTGTTCGTCTACAGCATTGTGCCCTCTGTGTTATATACCTATATGTGCTTGAAGAAGGGAAGGTTCAGCATGAGCTAAACATAAGTAATTAATAAATTAATATGTGTTTGACAAGAGGACAACATGGAATAACCAAGATGTACATGTTGGGAATTAGTTTTGATGTTTCATAGATAGGAAATACCAGTTTGGGAGACTTGACAAATAGTTTATTTGCAACAAGGATGGGCTGATGAGGGACAGTGAACTGAGTTTTTATATTCCTTAAGTGGCAAACATTAATTATAGAAAATAACAAAGCTGAGGTCTAAAGAAATGGGTGACTGCTTCTGCTGAGATCAGAAGTTCAGGGATATGTGCCTTCTGGCTTTCTTTCCTTATAGACATTTTACACCCTCCTGGTTTGGAGACAACCCAGAGAGGAGGATTAATCCTCCAGCTTTCAGAAGGGCAACAGAGCCCTGCAACTCTCCTGACCTATTCTGCTTCTGCTGACCATCAGACCAAGCTTCAGAATGTCACTCTTGCCCACATGAAAAGGAAATGGGTTGTCACTTTCCAAAAGCATACTCAAGAGGAAAAAAAAATGCACTCTATATTCTTTCTTGAAGTTAGTGATTTCAGTTTATCTCGCCTTTGCCATCTGCCCTGTGCTTTCTGACTTTTAAGATCTCAATTACTTTAGAAGAACATGATACTGGAAATACAATTAAAAGTGATTCTGCATATGTTAGGTGATGAAGGCATATGTGGCTTTGCCATCAGTTTGATTCCCACAAATTTCTACCTTGAAGCTTTCCCATTTTCAACCTGAATGGTAAAGTTCAAAGCACGAATAATCCATGAAAAGCATTTTATATGAATGGTTGACAGTTGTAAATTTCTAGTTTGGAAACAAGCATGGTGAATGTTGATTCCTAATTACCACGAATCTAGCGCATGTTGGCTTTTAAGATGCATGCATGCTGTTTTTCAGCACAGAACATTCTGGTAAAAATGTTCTTTCTTGATATGTGAAGCAGCTGAAAACTGCTAATCATGCATAAGGATTCATCTGGGCTTTGCCAGTTCTAAAATACATTTTTGCTATTGATAGTCTACCTATCAGTCATGCTTTTAAAAACCTTGAAATGTCTCAAAAGCATCTTGTCTGTGTTGATTCTCTTCAATGACTGCACATGCGATGTTTCCCTTTTGCTATCACCATTATGTTGTGTGTCCTGGAGCTTAAGCCTGCCTTGAAGACTCACAGGGCAAGCTATTCCATTTTCTGCAATTCTAACACGCATCCGATGAATGTTTACACACATCCTAGAAGACGTAAATGTTTGCATCTTATTCTTCAATGGGATTTTAAAATTGATATAGATGTATTTACATTTCATAGCCTTTTCTTAATTTTTAGGTTTGTTCCTTAGCTTTATACAACAGATAGGCACTTCTACCTTAGATGTATACTTTGTGCTTATGGAAATTTGGGTGTTTTACCACTACTTTAACCAGACTAAAGTTTCCAGTAATGTCTCCAACATCCAAAACATTTTATTTTTTTATTTATTTATTACGATGTATTCACTCTATCCCACCTGTAGCTCCCTTCCTTGTCCCATCTCAACCCCACTCTCCTTTCTTCATCTCCTCCCATGCCTCTCTCCAAGTCTGACAGGGGAGGTCCTCCTCCCCTTCCCTCTGACCCTAGCCTATCAGGTCTCATCAGAACTGTCTGCAAAAACTGTTTTTAACCTCTGCAGAGTACCCTCTCACAGCCTAGATTCGAAATGGTTGGCCATGGAACGATCCGAATGAGTAAGTACGTGTGGTTTTGCCGTCTTAAAGTGAGTTATCAAATAACTAGAACAGGGGCTACTGTTTGGAAAGGAAGTTCACACAGATGTCTGCTTTATCTGGGAAGTGTGTCCATGTACCAGCAGCACAGTGAAGGACCACGGTCAGTCTGAGCTGTGTGAACAATCCACCAGCCAGGCATGGAATTCCCCATTGAGTCTATGGCCTCTATGAGGCACAATCCCCTTGTTTCATACAAAATCCTGCCTCTGTCCATCATTTTGGCCTAACATATTGTTCCATAATCTGGGTCCATCATCTCAGTCCTTCATCCTGGGCTATCATCTTGGGCCACCATCTATTCATTTTTTTTCTGCAGCCTTGAATGTGGGACCTCTGTGATTCAAGAACGCCTCAATTCTACCTTTGGCTTCAACGTCCTCTTATTAGCTGCACCTTTTACTCATAAAACTGGTGACACTTGTACATTGTATTATTACACTACCATTCATATATCTATGTGATATATGCATATATATGATATATACATATGTATAATCTCCCCATCAAAAGGGTAAACTCTCTCAAGTCTAAGCCCAGGCTCCTTTAAGCTCTCAAATACCTGAGAATAAGAATCCAATTAATATTTGTTGTTTGATTGAAGAGGTGAATATTCTGGAAAAATAAAACATTTGGAAAGACATATGTAATCAATTTCATATGGATCTCTTAATTGAGTAATAAAAGCTTTTTGACAATTTCTATCTCTTACAAATAACTTGTAATGGGCTCCTGTCAAAATTATGAATTAGCAACAGTATTGGCAAGAAAGATAAACCATATATTTATTTCATCTCCTGCAAAGGCATCTTGTTGTTTCTGGAGTATTTTATTTCCAGCTATCCCTTAGGACCACTTTATCAAATCAAAACTTGATATTTATTTTACACTTATAAAATTATTTCAAAATCACACTTGGAAAGAATTATGAAGTGTGACAGTGATGAGCTGCGTTATACTCTGACATCAATCTTCCTGAGAGATTTCTTCTTGTCATTTTGTGAATGTTTTCACGGATACATTCTGCTGGGCAGAAACAAATCATTTATTTCAATGAGTCAGTATGTGACTTTGCCGTTACTTTTAAAATAATCAACACTCAAATATAAAATTAGGCCTGCATTCCAAAGAGAGTGACTCCATGGGAATAATGATAATACAGGTTCTGGCATCCATGTGACATTGAGATGCACATTGCATGTAAATAAAATCGTTCCTTCTTAAAACTTACCAAGGCTCTGCAAAGTATTTTGATCGGCCCCGTTGTGGTAGTCAAGGAGACTGAGGCAAAGGTAATTCAAACAACTTTTGGGGGGGGGAGCATGGTGACTACAGAACTGAAATAAAGAGCAGCTCCTGGCCTCAGCAGTGTAATGCATCGCCTTCTTGATCTAACTCTGATATCAGTGAATTCTGGTTCTAAAGTTTGACCCGAACTTCTTTTGCTCAGTTGGGTTCTAAAATGAATTACAGGACTTTTTTCCTATCTGGTCAAAAGAACAGTCAAATCTCAACATATATATGTGTCTGATGTCTTTTTTTCCACCCCTGGCAGTAACTATTAGAAACTCAGTGTCCTGAAATTTACACACTGCATTTTGAAACCAGTGTTTCTAGTTCTTGTCACCTAAAGTGAGTTCTGCCTCACAGTCCTGGAGCACACTGGGTTCTGCCTTGGCTGACTATGTGATTCATCATGTCTGCAGAGCAGACAACAGTCTCAGTGTATGAATGGCTTCATCCATTTCTCTCACTGCATCTCGAAAATGATATCACTTCTATGTGTGTCACAAAAGCAGTAAGTAAATGGGATTTGCTGTTACTCACCCTTAATTTTTGTAAGACACTAAGACTGAAACACAAATAGAGCCACTAAGATAACCATTCGGTGATTATACAAATGTTTGTGTGGTAATTACCCATCAGTATGGATTATGCTCTGTAGCTTTCAGAGTCTGCGGCCCCCTGAGTCATCCATTTTCTGTACTTCAGAGAGCCTCCTCCTAGTGTAGCACAGTGTAGCACTGTTCACAAATAAGAAAGTCAGGAGTCACGTCCAACCCCTCGGCACAATGGAGGGGCATGCCAGGTTCAGAATCAATCTGTTCTTCCATTCATCTTAGAAAACACACACTGCAGTTCTCCCTAACCTGAGCAGTTTCAAATTTTGAATGGGAGGCTTTTTTTTTTTAATGAGTTCATTAATAGTGGGCATTTTAGTATAAGTAACATATTATAGCATCTTTCTTGGACTTGATTTCTTTTTTTCCCCCCATCAATTGATAAAGCACCAATAACAGAGCAGAGGAACATAGTATTTCCTGAGACAAAGACGGGGCAACATGAATTCATATTTTGCGTCTGACTCACATTATGGAGACAGAAAAAAAAAAAAAAAGAAGAGAAAGCACACCACACCCATATCCTCCATGTTCTGCCTAATACGAAGAATTCTCAGCCTTAAGCCAACTGATTTCAAAGGGTCCACAGAGCTCTATTCTTCTCTTAATTAGTGGCCTCTTGTGCCAAACAAAACAACAAACAAGCAAACAAACCCATGATCAATCTCCTAGAAGAATGCCTTCTTTCAAACCCATGTATCATATATAATAGTAAGAAATTCACATTTCAAGTGTGGATTCTGTATGCACGTTCTTACAGCCACTGTATCGTGGCTCAGCTACTTTAGATGACGCAGCAATAACTCCGAAAACTGTGCAAAGGAGAATTAACTCCTTTTCCACAGATGATTGTTTCAGCTCTTATTTTTATGTTCAGAAGGTATGAAGGTCATACTTACATTGCAGCCAGTGAATATAAATTTAAAGGCCAGTTGATTTACATTCATACTCCAATGAACCCTGAACACAAACAAAAAAATGAGGCATAGAAACCTTATCAAAATATAATTATACATAAAAGAACAATGAGTCTCTAGAAATAATACTTTATACATAAGCTGAAAAGCTGATATTTATGTAGATGATTATTTTGTTATTGAATAAACTAGTTATTTGATATCTATGTCATTAATTTCTGCAGGGGTTTCTTCTGTTCTGTTGTTTGTCCCTTATTCTTTCTGTGTCTATTATTAAAGATATGTTATATACCTTCTCATACTATTACATTTATCTCCAAATATAAATATAATTCTAAAAGTCCACAGCAATCAATAGGAACATATAGTGGTCCGTATTATGAATACTTACATACAATTTACAGAGTGACTACAAAATCTAGAAATGTAGAGGACACTTTAATTGGAATAAAATAACTTCTAGGATATATGTAGCAAAGAGGTTTGGGGCTAAACAGTGGAGATACTGGGAATATATTCAGAATCAGTAATATATCTCACATGTTGAGTCACATTCTTAATTACTATGGTCTTGGAGTGAGTTCTGAATTGAACAAGTATGGCTTGTCTAGGTGTGGTCTTTATTTAAATAGTTCTGGTTACTCTAGGCCCTTGAGTTTCAATATAACTTTTATGATCAGCTTGCCAAGTGTATATATATATATTTGGTCTTGACTTATGAAAATTAAATTACATTATTTATTTATCCACTTCCATCTCACTCTTAGCCCCCCCCCTCCTCTCCTCCTGGTCTCACCCTCCCTTCCTCTTTACCCTACTTTCCCTCCCCTATCCCTCAGAAAAGAGGAGGCCCTACCCTCACCATATCAGGACTTGATGCCTGTCCTGAATTTTTTTATTTTTTTAGTTCTGATATAACATGAAGTTTTATTTATTTAAGTGTTCTTTGTGTTTTTTTTTCAATTTTTTGATGTTATTATACATGCAGTCCCTCACTTTATTTCATTTGGGGGTAGTATCTGCTAATGCACAGACTAAAAGTGAAGGAGGGCGGGAGGGTTTATCTCAGTGGCAGAACAGTGGCCTAGCACATACAAAGCCTTGGCTTTGATAGTCAGCCTTGAAAAGAATGCATGCAGTTATGACAGCTGATCTTCTATCTAGCTACCCCGGTAAATTCTGAGTTTTGTCCATAGTCTATATTTTGTAATGCACTTTGTCCCCTGAATTTTGGTTTCTTTTATTGAACTTTGTCAAATGAACTCTTGTTTGAAACATATCTCTTTCTCAGCATTAAATAATGAAAACAATTTCTTTCCAGCTACTCAGAACTCTTATTGGTTATTTTTATGATTTTCCCTCTTGATGAGCCATATTACCTTCCAATCTTTCTCCCTTCCTTTCTTTCTATCTTTATCTCCTTCTGCCTCCCTTCTTTTCTTCCCCTTAAAAAATAGAAATTCCTTAGAATTTTTTTAAGTTCTTTAGTTTAATTAAATTTACCCTCTTTAGGTGTTAAATAAATAAGTACTCGGTGTATCCTCACCTTCAGACCATTCACTGTTAAGAGTTTTAAAACTAAATATAATATCCCATGAAATATGGGTAAGTTCTCTGCATGAATCATACAATTTGCCTTTTATAAGGTGATATGAGGTGGACATTACTTTTCGGACTAGCTGTGCTCAGAACCAAGTTTGGTTCATAGGAGGGTACATCTTGTGGATGTGCACTTCTTATCAACTAGACATTCCTGATACTGGGAAGATTGCCGGAGTAAGGTCATGGGGCCCAGGAAAGAGAATCATGATGGGGACAATGCATTTCCATTTCCTGTCCACCTCCTTCCTCGTGGATCAACAAGCTTTGCTTGGGCAGAGCAAAGGACAGCACCTTATGATAGAGGTCGATGCTCACGTGGACGCTCTGCTTCTACTTTTGGGAACGGGGAAGGTCAGAGTGAAAAAGTAGGTTTGGGGTCAGGGAGGTAGCTGAAGGATGAAGAGCACATCTTACTCTTGCTGAGGATCTGAGCTCAATTATCAGCATTACAGTCATTTATTATTCTACCTCCATGGGGATCTAACTGCTTCTCGCCTCCATACACACTTGCATTCATGCAGACATGCCTCCTACCCACATGCACATAATTTACAATAATAAATAGGAATATTTTGTACTCAGGTATTAAAATCCAGGAAATCATGAAATCTGCAGGCAAATGGATGGAACTAGAAAAGATCATCCTGAGTTAGACAACCCAGAACCGGAAAGGCATGCATGGTATATACTCACTTACTAGCAGATATTAGCTATGTAATACAGGACAGCCATACTAAAATTCACAGACCTAAAGAAGCTAAACAACAAGGAGGACCTTAGGGAGGATGCCTAATTCTCATTCAGAAGGGCAAGTAGAATAGACACTAGAAGCAGCTGAGGAGAGGTAACAGGATGAGAGCCTACCATAGTTATCCTCTGAAAGACTCCATTCATCAGGGGGTTGAAGCAGATGCTAAGACTCACAACCACACTTTGAGCAGAATACTTGGAGTCCTATTGAAGAGTAGAGGGTTGAAGGACCTGGAGGGGACAGGAGCTTCAAGGAAGACCATCAAAGCCAACAAATCTCAGTCCAGGGGGTCCTGCAGAGACTGATGCACTAACCAAGGACCATGCATGGAGAGGAACTACAACCCCTGTTCAGATGTAGCCCACAGACAGCTCATTATCCATGGGGGTTCCTTAGTAAGGGAATCAGGGGCTTTCTCTGACATGAACTTGGTTGCCTGCTCTTTGATCACTTCCCCCTGGTGGGGCAGCTCTACCAGGCCACAAAGGAAGAGAATCCAGGCAGTCCTAATGAGACTTGAGAGGCTAGTGTTAGATGGCAAGGGAAGAGGTCTCTCCCTTTTATTGGTCTAGGGGAAAGGGTAAGATGGAGGGAGGGTGGAACCAGGAGGAGAGGAGGGAGGGAGCTACAATCAGAATGTGAATAAATTATAAGATATTTATAAAAGTGGTTAAAATGTGTTTACTTTTTTTCCCTTTAACCAGAAGAGTTTACACTGGTTAGAAGGGAGGAAACCACAGCATGCTGAGTAGAATTCAGACAAAGGAGATTTTAAGCCTATGTTTCCAAAGAGTGAGACACTGAGAGAGATGGAGACTGACAGGAAAGAATGTCTGAAAAAGCTCTGTCGAAATTGCCATCATTGGTGTCTTCATTGGCTAATAATCTGTTTACATGATAAAAGGTGTTTTTTTTTTCTTTTTTGCAAGTTTTATTTCATATGTGCAGTGCACGATAATTAGTTTTGATTCAGGATGTCAGGGTAATTAGAATACTCGGTCCACCATTTCCCCAAAAAGTCGCTCTTTCTTACAATAAGCAATCCCCAAATTCTTTCCTCTAACTTGGAGTACTCAGTACAGAACAGGTAAGTACCTGATTCCACTGGACTGGACTCCAAACTTTCTCTTTCTGTGTAACTCTAGCACACTGGCCTAGTGCATAGTAAGACACAATTTCTGCCGCTGAGCTACATAATGATAGTCTCCATAATCCAACACACACACACAAATCATTTCTTGGTTATCCCCAGTAAAATTTTACATTTTTATATACTGGTAGAGATGTTGGCTAAACATCACATTTCATTTAAGGACTTTTGGAAACCAAAGAGGCAAACTGATTAAAATTGCAAGTCCCAAAATAATTTTCTTCTGTCTTTGTACTAACCTTTGAACAACATGGGCTTTGTGGTGTCAAGGTATGGACATAACCTTGAGCATGCTGTAAACACATGCAAATTAAGTCCCCCCCTTTCTTTCTTTCTTTCTTTCTTTCTTTCTTTCTTTCTTTCTTTCTT
>NW_026585698.1:12473023-12513239 GCF_907164565.1 Psammomys obesus | reverse complement strand
TCTTTCTTTCTTTCTTTCTTTCTTTCTTTCTTTCTTTCTTTCTTTCTGGCATTACTGGAAGGTGGTCCTTAAAAGTAATCCTGATTCCTGGTTAAGATAATTTATAAGGTGTTAACACTGTTCCCTCCACTTTCTGTCGGTTAGCTAGAAATTCTCTGCATTAATGAGTTCTGAAGTTTTCTTGGCAACAAGAAGATCTAATGGTACCTCTTTGAGTTGTTTAAATGATAACTAATCCCAGGAAGCATGGAGACCGTATTCAGAAGCATAATTAACACAGAAGCATAATAAACATCAAAGGCTAGTGTTGAACCACAATTTGTATAAATGAAAAGAGCTTTTTTCTCCTTTTATGTTTTCTGTCACCATTAGATTGTACAAATATTTTCAAATAATTTTTGTCTTGTATTGAAAACAATGGCTGACAATATGTTGAGTTCATGACTGTTTCTTGAAATGGTGATTGTTTTTCTCACAAATAATTTGAAGTTGGAGCTCAGTTTGTTATAATAAATACAAATATTTAAAATAATTTTAGTATCCATGGTCTATTAGACATAGCTGTATTTGTTTTGTAGTTAGATGGAGCTGTGTGAAATACAAAAGAATACATTTATAGAATAGTCCTTTTGCAACCATACCATTACTTTAATTTCTTCTTTTCTGTAGCACATACCTTTTAAAATAAAAGATAAATACTAATACAATTTTAGAGTTGGTTACAAATTAATATGTTTTATTTTTTTTTTTATTTTGGGATGCATCCCTAAACAAACAAACAAACAAACAAACACAGAATGAAAAATAAAATAAGTGCACTGGATACTAAGAGCAACACAAAAATTTTATTACTTCTGTAACATGCTTTACTTGAATAAGAAATCAAGAAAATATTATGTGTGTAGAGTTTGCATGTTTTTTTTTTTTTTTTTTCTTGACGAGGAGCATTTTAACATATTTCCCTAATGGATGTTTATCTGATGTGGGAAAGGACTGTGTAGTAACCCACAGTAGCTACAATGAATTTCTAAGGCCAGTACATCTCAGTGATTCTGAGAGATAAGAAGAAGAAAGAGGGAACTTACTTTGTATGCATGCTCATATAAACTCTGAATAAAACACCCAGAAAACAATTGGGTTAATGTTATCTTCTTCATGTTTCAATTTCACGTTGAAAATTGGAGTTGAAAATTAGTGTCTCGTTATACTTGTTACTGACAGAGACATACTGGAATCCAGAACTGTATCACTTAAAGAGCATGTTGAACACACTTTCAAAGGCGTGCATGGCATATTTTTTACAAATGAAGATCTAGGGCGTGCTGTTTCCAATAACAGCAGTGGGCTCTGTGACAGCATTGATTCCCAGGTGATGGCAGGAAAGACTTTCCATTCTAGATTCAAACGTTAAGTATTAACAGTAGAGAATATGAAAATTTTATGACCCAATAAACATTGTTTCTGAAGCCAGGAATTGTCTATTTCTTATTAGTTTGCTAAAATTGTAGCACACCACCCCAAAAGACATTATACGGTAAACAAAGGAATGTAGAAAGTAATGGCCTTTCTCCATGACTGTGAAATTCATCAACATTAGCAAATCATCCAAGAAATAGCATTGACTTCCAAATTTGCAGACTCAAAACAACTCAAAACTCATTTAAAAGCACTTAAAATGAAATATTATTGAAAGAACCAAGAATGTTCATAATTATCACAAGTTCATTTTCCCTTCTAATGGGTAATAGGAAACACTACTTCCTCAAAAAGTAAAACTTGGATAAATAGTAACAAATGAGTTGAGCATAGCTCTTATAAATAAAAATGCAAGTTATTTCCCAATATTTTTTTTCTTAAGTGACCATGGTATTTATTCCTAGCCTTAACAACGTCCAGGACCATTTGGGAATAATTGTCAACTTTGGCTGAGTATTTAATAAAAGCCTGCTGTGCTGTAAAACAAAGTCAGGTAGCTTTCAGGAAATGCAGTAAAGCTCAAAAATTTATTTTTCAAAATTTAAGTTAAAAGATTCTATAATGACATAGATGAAAAAGCTAAAGTAGCATAAATTATTCATGTGCTTAAGATAAATAAAGAGAATAGTTATATGTCCATCTTGAGTTTTTGCACCAAGTTATAGTAACTACATGAAGCAGTTTGCTATGAGAGAAATAATGATGGTAACTCTGTGAGAATCATCAGACCATAAATTTTTCATACCCATTTCTACTCCCATCTGAGCGATCACTAACAAATCATTTAAGCTTTAAGGTTTTAGTTTCCTCGACTATCTTGTGGGAATAATTAACCCGTGAACTTTGCAGTTTACAGAGTAAAAAAACTCAAGTTCTGAAAGCCAAGTGCACTGGGTTGAGGGTACAGACCAGGAAAATGTAAAAGAAGATGAACTTAGCAGAAAGAAATCATCCTTACAGGGAAGAGTACAGGTATAGATGAAAAGAATCCTTCCAAGAAAAATGCCAAGTCATGGGGAGAGTGGCCTTATACAACACTCAGTTAACTGGGATTTGGAGAATGGAGGCTTAAGCTCTTCCTTAAATTCAATATGAAGTAGTTCAAAGATGAGTGTAGTGAAGAATAAGTTTTCCCTACTTCAATAAAACAAGCTCCACAAGGAGAGCAACAGAACCAAAACATCTGGGTCCAGGGGTCTTTTCTGAGACTCATACTCCAACCAAGGAACATGCATTGATATAACCTAGAACCCCTGCTCAGATGTAGCCCATGGCAGCTCAGTGTCTAAGTGGGTTTCCTAGTAAGAGGAACATGAACTGTCTCTGACATGAACTCAGTGGCTGGCTCTTTGATTACCTCCCTCTGATAGGGGAACAGCCTTACCAGGCTACAGAGGAAGACAATGCAGCTATCCCTGATGAGACCTGATAGGCCAGGATCAGATGGAAGGGGAGGTGGACCTACCCTCTCAGTGGACTTGGAGAGGGGTATGGGGGGAGATGAGGAGGGAGGGTGGGATAGAGAGAGAATGAGGGAGAGGGCTACACTGGGATACAAAATGAATAAACTCTAATTAATATATAAAAATAAAAATTTAATTTAAAAAAAAAGGCTCAGTGCAATGGGGCTGTAACATAGCAGCTTTTCAGGGTAAAATACATGGGGTAAAACTTAAAAAGAGGTGACCATAGCTGTGAGATGGTTTCCAAGAAGTCATTAACAACACGAGCAGGGGCAACACACTCAGTAGCTATTGCACAAGGCCAAGCAGATCCACGCTGTTCAGAGGGCTCTCTGTCCTAGAAGAGGAACAACAAAAAATAGAGACAAGTGAGAGCACCTATCAGATACAGTTGGCTCGCCAGAAATGCAAATGACTCCAGCCACTTTAAGCTTGCACAGCTTATGGAGAAATGTATCTGATACGTGCAGATACACAGCAGATATATCATGTTGGCAAGAAAATGATCCCTAGGTTGGAGTCAGAAGAGGAAAAAAAACAAACACTGTTTTTGCTCTACCTTCCTAAAAGAAAGGCAGGAATTGGCACATTTGAAGAAGAAAAAAATGTTTCCCAAGCAAGGTAATGCTAGATCTGACCAGACACCATTGGCTCTACACCATTGGACAATAGTAATCCTTCCTGACTGGCATTCCCACAGTTCATAGCAAAGTCAGGATTGCTCTGCGTTAAAGACACTGCATAAAATGGAATTGAAAACCACGTGGTTAAAATGTAGCCAATGCCCGGTACCTTCTATATCTAAAAATGAAAGGCTACTTTCCAAGACTTTTTATTTTTAATTAATTAAATGTTGCAAGGTATGAAAAGCAGAAGTGTATTGTAACCTTCCTTAAAATCCTGATGTCTCATGGAATTTATAGAAAGCTCAGACACTAATAAACAGTGTGGTGACAGAGCCATGGAGACATTTAGAGGTGAAACTAAATGCAACAAAAGAGACTGAAGAAAACCCAGCTGTCTCAGTGACTACGTTTTCGTACTGGTAAATATGAGGCCAGGCCAATAGGGGAAGCACCTTTGAAGATGACTCATTAGAACCTCAGGGAACGACCATTAGTGGTAATGTCTTTTTGTCTTTGAAAATTCTGTTAACATCTCCCCAAATCTTAGGAGCCAGGTCCTGGTTGTGTTTGTTCTCTTTTGAATCTATTTCTCTGAAAACACTCTAATTTCATATTTATTAACCACTTGAATAAGGATATCTCTTCTTTCTTTCCTTCTATATCTGACCTTTCAATGTGAGCAACATGCTAATAACATTTTTTTTTCAATAACAAGCTGGAAGAATGTGTTTAGTACTTTGATTTGCTCCGTATCCTTATTATCTAAACTATGGTAATAAAATACTAGGCTTGACTCAAGAGTTTGTTTCAATAAATAAGTGACAGAATATATAAAACATTCTAATAGAATGAAATAATGTACTCAACTTATTTATTCATTGACCACTTCGGTATGTAGCATTTCTAAATTCTTCCACTGAAGCAGAATGGTCTCAGGAAGAAGAGTACCTTCGCAGAGGACCAGTGAGCAATGTTAACACACTCAAACTTGCTCCCTCCATAATTCGTGTTCTATATCTTTATGAGCATGCCAGGTTAAGTAGTACTCAACATTTTTTTTTTTAGTAACTAAATAAAAATTTCTTTGAAATGTCTTTTGGCAGATGACTATTAAGACAACATTATTTGCAGGAAAAAATACATCCGAAGATAAACCTATAGAGCTGAACTTTACACATGTAGCAGAAATATGACTGATGACATTTTTAAATCTTTGCTCTTTTGTGGAAAATTTTGTTCTCATCCAAATTAGAAAAGGAGCAGGCAGAAGTCTTCCCGAGTGTGGGGCAGAAATTTGGAGATAACTTGATCCTGCAAGGTGGTGCATTGTAAGATTACAGATTTGGATCTTAATTATGAAATGTCCTGTGAAACAGGCACAAGGCATCGGCCACAGGGAGCTATCCTAGCATGCTGTGGGCCATGAGTCCCACAACAAAGGATACAAATATTAAAAAAAAATGATATTGTTGAGTTTATTTCTGTTTTGTAAGGAACACTGTGAGCAACTACCTGAAGAGGGATGAAAGGGTTTATTTCATGTTATAATTCCAGGCGACTGAGGGAAGTGACAGCCATAACTCAAGGTAGGAGCCTTGAGTTAGGAGCTGACAGAGAAACTACAGAGGAACGCTGCTTACTGGTTTCTTTCAGCCCATGCCTGCCTAAGGATTTGCTGCTCACAGTGGGGTGGGCTCTCTTACATCAGTTAACAGTTAAGAAAAGGTCCCACAAATTTGCTCACATGCATATCTTACCAAATCAATTCTTCAGTTGACATGTCTTCTTTCCAACTGGTTTGAGATTGTGTTAGGTTGACGGTAAAAACTAACCACAACATCAACCAAAAAAAAAAAAAAAAAAAAGTGAAAGCACAACCAAACAGAGGAAGCAGCGTTTGAGAGACAAAATCTGATGTTTCCTTCTCAAAGATGCCACTAGACAACTTCGGTCTAACTACAAAGGGACAGGAAACACTAGATCCCTGCTAACACTCACCAGTCTAGAAAACCCTTGCCCACTTCTGCTAAGATCTCATTCCACACACAGACTTGAAGTTTAGGATAGAAAATTGCCAGTGGCTGTTAGGAATGAAACTGCTATGAACATGGTGGAGCGAATGTCCTTGTTGCATGGTGAAGCATCTTGTGGGTTAATGCCCAGGAGGGGTAAAGCTAGGTCACACAGGCAAAGCAGCAGAGGATAACAAGACCCAGATGACATGAAGGTTATCACCATTTGATGAGTTGGCTGAGAGGGAAGGGAGGAAGAGGATTGTTTATATTAGTTTCTAAATCTGTTCTCAACTCTCAGTCATTTCCCTTTCTATTCTAAGCTAATGCCTGACCTTCCAAAATTTTAAAATAAACTCTCACTTTCACTAATCTGAGTTTATGGTGTTCTTATTATCAAGTGAGGAACTTTGTCTCCCACAAGCATTCAGACTAAGCACCTGGAAATTAAAAATAAAATTCAGACCTAGGTGCATTTGTGCAGCCAAGACAAATTACCAGCATAAGTAAGAATGTAAAGTAATATCAAATGACATTACTGTAATAATTTAATAAAAAACACTTTTTTTAGAGTTGTAAGAACATCAGATCTAAAAGAAAATGTATCACAAGAAAATTTCTTTCTGCAAATGCACCTGGAGATGGGGGGTGGGGTAGGGTGGGGCGTTGTCTCTGAAACTCTAAGAGGAAACAGTTGTTTCCCTTCCTGTATCAAAATCTAAAACACAAGAATGAATAATCAACAGTTTCACTTTGAAGGTCTCTTAGCTACCAACATTGCTCTACCACAGGTTTTCAGCCTGTGGTTCCAGACTTTGTTGGGAGTTGGAGATTGCACATCAGATATCCCGCATATCAGACATTTACATTATGATTCATAACAGTAGCAAAACTGCCATTACAAAGTAGCAGCAATGTAATTTTTATGGTTGGGGTCACCACCAGGAGAGGAACTGAACTGAAGGGCCACAGCCTTAGGAAATTGAGAGGCACTGCTTTACAGGATCTCACTTCAGTTTCCAGGACTCCCCCTCTCCGTCGTAACCATTTTCCAATTTCTGATATTTCTGATCAACATTGCTTTATCTCTCTACATTGTGGTCTCGGCTTTTAGTCTTCTGGAATGTGCTTATAACACGGGGCACTGGCCAGGAGAAGTCTGGGCATGTGGTATGATAGAACAATTAAATTATCCAAGTTTTCTAGCTCCAAACCACCCAAACACTCACAGTAGCGCTCTTAGTCCCTTTCTTAAAAAGCTTGGGATTAGGAAGAGAAGAGGGAGGGGCCTATGATGGAGATGTAGATTGAATTAATTAGTAAAAAAAAAAAAAAAGATGATAAAAAGCATGTCCCCACTCTATGATTGCACTGTTCATGCCAGCTTCCAGGAAGGAATCGATGGTGGCCTTGAACTACGTGACACGTTCCTAAGGGACTCACTCATAATTGACTTAGCATCCTCCAGAATGTGGCTTCTTCGTGACCACACGTTTCTCGCTAGGGAGAGGACCTGCCCCTTGTAATTCTTGCTCCAGATCCCCACATCTTTAGGGTATATTCAAGCACCTAGAAGACAAAGCTATAGTAGTGATATCACTGAGGTTCTTTGAAAAGAAACTGAGGCCAGATGCCACTTCTGCTGGGGCTGAGAATGACAGTGTGTTCCTAAAGTTCTGAGAGGCAATAGGGGCTTTAAATTCAATTCATGTGAACAACATGGTAGGGAAAGTTTTGTATAAAAGTGCAAAGGAAGGACATTTTATTCTGAGCACACAGAAAGGGGATCCATGTGTACAAACAGATAGGAAAGGTGCTGTAACATCTCAACAATGCTTGAAAAAGTCATGTTCTCCTGGAGGTCTGCACAGGAGAACATCAGCTATAAACTTTCATTTAAAATACACATGAAACCTAAGCTTGCTCACTGTCGGTCATGATCCACAGATGCACAAAGAACAATGAACTGCATTTCTGAACAAAATATTACCCAAGACAGATATCCATGTAAGTTCTTTAGCTTATGGCATGTAGAACTCACTGTATCTATATACTGAATTGGTTTGTTGTGGCTCTTGAAAGGGACAGTTTCCTTAACACAGCCACATTTGAAACCAGTTCTTCCTTACTATTTAGATGGGATACATGATTACAGCACTGTAACAACGTTTGAGACTGTGCTGGGTAACCAAAGGAGTCCCAGGTGAGCATGAATCAGAGCGATACACTGTCTCAAACAAACAAACAAATAAATGAATAAAAATATTTTCTTTCTAGGTTAATCATGTTTAAAAACAAACCTTGTCATCATAATCTGCACTAAAATAAACTAACATGTATTCATGCTGCTTAGCTCTTCATTTAGAGAATGGCACAGGTATTAATATGACATTATGTCTGTACACATGTAACTATATAGGGTGAATGCAAATGCATCTCTTCTGTGTGTGTGTGTGTTTTTGTATGTGCGTTGTTTCATGGACCATCACATTATTAAATATATGGTTGATATATATGTATGTATTATGTGTGCGTGTATAATATACATGGACTGAGGTTTCTCAGCTTACAGGAGAATTGCATCTGGGTAAGTTTCTTGTAAATTGAAATGCCATGTAAATATGCGTTTAACACATCTCCCTCCTGACCTGTCTTTTGGCGACCTTCCGCTGCAGTGCCGGTTGTTTATGCTCATGACTGGTGTCTGATGAGGGTCAGTGGCTCTGCCGCAGCCAGCCTGGACAGTGATTATCACAGCACCTGTCACTAGCCTGACAAAAAAATAAATAAGCTTTAAATTTAAAGCTTATGGTGTGGTTTCCTCTGAATGTGTCACTTTCTCATCACTGAGGTGTCAACAACTCACGCAGAACTGTTGGACATCGGGGCTGTGTGCATGCGTGTACACGCTTGCACAAGATACCGTGAAATGGAAATAACAAAAACAAATTTAAGCCGATAATGCAGCATATTCTAAAAGAACATGGTCATCAGCATATTTTAGCTACTTATTCTAATTTGTTTTATTCATTTCATTTTTCTGAGTTCAAAATGCAGGTTAAATGGATTAGCTGTGTCAGTAAATAAATGAAATATCAATATTTTGGACTAGAAAGTATGAGAGGAAAAAACAGCCGTGAGCTAGACAAACAGAAGCTCGGGAATATGAGAAAAGGCTCTCATTACTATTTGCTTCATATTTTTAAGGTTTTATTAAACCCTAATTCGCCTGAAACAAATTGCGTATTTTTTAATGGTGGCACTTGGAACACTGATGTTCTTAATTCATTTTCTGTTATAATATTTATATAGAGGAGGGGGTTATTTCGTTTGTTCATTTTCTTTTTCGGATTTTGTTTTTGTTCATAGGTTAACACACCTAGCTAGGGCCTTCCCGGGGGGGGGGGGGGACAATTCAAGACAAATGGCTGAGGCTAAATGGGCAGACTCAGTGGGAAGGAGCAGTGAACTCCCAGATGACCAGAAATGCACGGTCCATTCAAGAGATATCTGCCATTCATTCCTTCTCCGCACCCACGAGACAATGTCCACCCTGCCCCAACTTACTAGGCTCTGTATGCCCACTCTCAATTCCACGAGGCTCTACTCTATTTCCACACCCCATTCCATTAGTCTCTGCACCCCAAGACTACCATACAGGGCAACTATTTCTCTGATGACTGAACTCAGTTAAACCATTGCAAGCCACACACATATCCCCAGGAATAATGCAGTCATTTTTAGAGTCTTCTGTGTCCTTCAAAGCCTGCACTCTACTTTTTTCTTCTTAATTATTCATTCCTCACATAGCCACCTATACTCTCTAAGCAACAGCCACGTGCCTCTGTATTATTCCTGAGCCTATTATGTATGCACTTTAATGAAATTATGCAGTAAACATTCTTCTGGAATCTCCACAAATCCTTCTGAAAGTAGTACTTATGTTTATGTAAGCAGATTACCCTATGTAGATAGATACACCTTAACTTTAGACAAATTTTATCTTGTATTACTATATGCATATATGACTTTTATGGCATGGGAATGAACTACGGGAGTCAGAGGACATGTCTGGGAAGTCCGTTCTCTTTGTACCTCCTCCTGGGCTTCATGAACCACACTCAGGTGGTTTATGTAGCGTATATTTTTCACTGATCCAGCCCCACCTCAGTTTGATATCTATATACCTGATGGTGAATATCAAGTTGTGTTTATTTTCTTGTCTTTAAAATATAGCTCTGAATCCTCTTTCCTAAGGTGTATTAGGGCTCATAAGAAGAGCATCACACCAAGGTTCTTTCTTCTGAGTTCTGTCCATTCACCTCAGCAATGGCTGTCGCCTCATGGACCTCTCTTTGCTTGTATAAACCTGGTGTAAGTTCCTGTGTCCAGCCTCCTAATAAGGACAGGAGTTGAGTTTAAAGAGGTCTCAGGACAATGGCCTCCCTGGAACTTATTATCACCTCACAACCCCTGTCCCAATATGCAGTCATATTCTGAAGAGCCAGCACTTAAGTTGTTCTTGATCTACGACACAAAGATCCAAGATTCAGCCTTTAACACACAGTTAGGAATGGCATGGTAGATGGCATGGAAGGTGCGAGTGTGATTGTTTTAATTCAGCTGACACAATCTGATAGAACAGCATCTCCACCAGATCTCATTGTCTGCCTCCTACAGCTGTCACTGATGAAAAGGGACAAATTAACTCCATACTAATTGTGGAGTCACTAGCTCCTTGCAGCTCTTCATTACTTAAAATTATTATTATTTGTTGTTGTTAAGAACATTAATACAGTTGGCATTGTTTTGATCCCTTTCTTTTGTCATTATAAAACTAACCTGAATTGCTACTTGTATTAGTTATCTACTTTTATATTAATATAATTAGCTCAGAATTTTTAAGTCTATTTTAACACAGTATGAAGTTTCCATATGTTGTTAAAACCTATTGTGTCTTTAATTTTAAATGAAATTCTCTTAGAGAGTATGTATTTAATTATGCTTTTTAATAAATATGTTATTCTTTCCTTCTTAATTGGGTGCATTTTAATTATTCATGTAATAGATTATGACATATAAACTGGTGTTTATTTTATGTCTTTCTCATTTGTATAACAATCATATTTTTCATGATTCCACTTGTAAATCGCTAAGCGTAATGACTTTTATAACTATTGTTTTACAGTTTTCACTCTACATGTTAATTTCATCACATACAGCCTGTAAGTATTAACTCAACGATTTGACTCAGTAGTGCTGTTCAAGGACACGACCATATTGCATTTCCTTCTTTGTTTCAAGAGCTTTGCTCTGCTTTTTCACATGCTGTGTCTCTATAGCTGTTATAAATACAATTCAATACTTTCTTATTTGCATTTAAAGAGTCAATCTAAGTTTGAAGATACTTAAAGAAAGAGAAATACAAACTATACAGAACCCAACTCTATATACCGTGCCTACTGTCTGCCATCTCTCTCTATCGATCTGTATTTTCAGCTACCATTTCATTCCTACAGCTTGAGGGCAGTTTTTAAAAAATATTTATTTTTTTATGTTTTATCCATGTATATTTGTGTGAGAGAATGCCAAGTATGAAGAGGCACAGTTGCAGGCCAGAAGTGGGTGTCAGATCCCTTGAAGCTGGAGTTCCAGATGTTTGGGAGTCACCTGACATAAACTGGGTCCCCTGGAAGAGTCAGCAGTAAGCACTCTTACCCAATGAACCACCCCCGTGGCCCCTGCTGAGGGCACTTTAAGCATTAGCTTTGTATTTAGCGCTGTGTTTGGAATTGTCTGATGACATGAAAGTCTCTGCGCACCTTCACCAGTGAACGGTTACAGAGCATAGTCCATTAACTGAAGTTTTTGCCTCTGGATTTATAGATGCTCCTCATCTGTCATTGACCAGAACAGCCTTAGGTGTACCGTCACCTGTCATTTTCCTTTGCTGCTTTATTGATGTGGTTTTTAAATTTTTACTGTTACCCTCGGTCTAGAGTGACTTAATGAGCATTAAAATGTTGAGTGTCTTGATCACAGAGGTGTGAACTTGTTTAGATCATTTGGAAAATGTACAGCCACTATGTTGTGGAGTATTCTGTGCCCCTCTTGTTAGACCAGCTGCGTAAGTCAACCTGATAGTATCTCATAGAACACCGATGGTCTGTTTACTTCCTAGTCGGCTTATAATATTTAATACTGCAGTAGAATGGAGGAACAGTGCTTGGCGTGCTATGACCTTTGAAAGAATGACTGTCTAGTTATCACTGTTTCCACAGCATTGCTCTGTCTAGGACAAACAATTCCATAGAATTATGGCTGATCTGTATTGAATACTTCAGGCAATATTGCTCTTAAGCACTCTGAAAGGAAGAGTTTTCCATTTTGGAGAGTAAGTAATCTTGGGCTTATGCAAATTGCAAGGATTGGTTCCTCTCTTCTTTTCAGTTTTATTTTTCTACAACTCGGGTCACTTCCTCAGATGTCTGTGCCGTTTGAATAATGATTCAGAGCTGCGAAACCCTAAGAAGCTCTCCTTGTAATGCTCTTTCATCTCCAGCATCCTGCCATATGTATTCCTCAGTTTTAGGCTTGCCAGATAGACACTTCTCCAGAACCCAGATTTCCAGGATCCCCCTGCACACAGGAACTTTTCTGGCGGTTTACAGTTCACAGTATTTATTTCTCCTAAGGGATCATTTCTTTGGTACTCAATATTTAAAAAAAAATGTATTTCTACTTCTTTAGTTCCTTCAAGAATGTGGAGATTTAACCTGGAAAACAGCAATCTGCCGGGACTATTTGATGTTTTAAACACTTTCTGTTGTTTTTTCTGAAGGAATTTGCTACCATTCAATAATGGCCTCATCAAACTTTTTGTTAAAGCTGTTTTCTAGTTCAACAGTGTTACGAAGCATGCATGTATAAAACATTAAGAGTTCAATTTTGTAGGTGGCGTAGCAATGTATAACACGGTTGAAGGAACCACATAGACCTTTAAGATTGTGAGAACAATATATCCCTGGAGGATTATCAACAAATTACAACCCTAGAATAGAGACTTGGCTCTTTTCATATGTCTACCATCTTGATCCTGTACATCTGGCCTCCAGAATAAAGAGAAATAAATATCTGTGACTTATAACTACTGGCCAAAGGGCAACATTTTACGGTAGCTCAATGGGCTAAGACTGAGCACAGCGTGTAAACAGCCATGTCCTGCCATGAAATCTTTAGTGCAAATATCATTGAAAAATAAACTGTCAAAGGTCATTGTCCTGTTCAATAACTGGAAAATGAATTCAACCTTCACATTAATCCGTCTATCCTGCAGCACCTGCAACTGTGTTCGCACAGAGCTAACACATGGCAAATTAGCGCTGTGTAAAATAGAAGCATGGCAGATAAAAAGTGAAATATGTCCTTACAGACACACATTGATATTTTCAGTTTGTTTTAGGTTTTTAAATACGCTTGTCCAAGAATACTCTGATTTAAGAGTAATAAGACCTGGAAGGGTCTGGAGCAACACAAGGAGAGCAACAGATTAAAAAAAAAAAATCTGGGCCCAGGGGTCTATTCTGAAACTGACACTCCAACCATGGACCATGCATGGACATAACCTAGAATCCCTGCTCAGATGTAGCCAATGGCAGCTCAGTCTCCAAGTGGGTTCCCTAGTAATGGGAACAGGGACTATCTCTGACATGAACTCAGTGGCTGGCTCTTTGATCACCTCCCTCTGAGGGGGAAGCAGCCTTGCCTGGCCACAGAGGAGGACATTGCAGCCAGTCTTGATGAGACTTGATAGGCCAGGGTTAGAGGGAAGGGGAGGATGACCTCCCCTCTCAGTACAATGGGGAAGGGACATGGGAGGAGATGAGGGAGGGATTGGGAGGGGACAAGTGTAGGGGCAACAGCTAGGATACAAAGTGAATACATTGTAATAAATAAAAATATATTAAAAAAAGAAAATTTTAAAGATTTTTCTGCTTGTATTTTATATTATATGAGGATGACACAGTATTACCCCAGTCTCCCTGGAGCAATGGTAATTATGTTCATTTATGTATTTGTTTGTTTATTATGCACATGAGCATTTTGCCTGCATATATGTATATATACCCTGTGCATGTACGAATGCCTGGTGCCCATGAAAAGAAAAAGAAGGTATCAGATACTCTGAAGTTACGGATCGTTATGAGCTGCTGTAGGAGTGCTGGGAACCAAAGCCAGGTTCTCTGCAAGCACGGCTGGTGCTCTTAGCTGCTGAGTCACCTCTCTAACCCCAAAGCTAATTTCTCGAGCCCAGGTAAGCTAACATGTCAGGAGCAACACTTCACAGCCCGTATTAGGAACTGTTCCAACCACAAACTGTTAGAATGCTCTGCTTTGTAACCTTTCTTTGCATCTGTTATCCATAAGGCGACGCTTTCCAGTTCTGCAATAGATTAAGACAGAACACAGTATGTAAACAGCCATGTCCTGCCATGAATTCTGTTTTTGGTTCCTACAGATTCCGATACAGAATCTGCTTATGATGTTTTAATTGATGGGGTTCATACTAATGAGAGCAAATTACAAAAATCTGTGACTGTCACATTTCATATCAAAACACCGTCACTTTTCAAGCTCCTTTGAGAACAGACAATGCAGTCAGCCCTGATGAGACCTGATAGGCTAGGGTCAGATGGAAGGGGAGGAGGATCTCCCCTATTAGGGGACTAGTCTCAGGAGACTTCATTACATGCCATTAACGATCGCTCTTAGGTTGTAAATATCCATGTAAAGTTGTAAGTCAAGGTTGCATTGGTTTGTATCAATGCTTGTGGCAGAGTCGTACTGGTAATTTGCTGTAATTTTGCATTGTTTACGCTGGAGGCTTTAAGTCTTTTATGCTCCTTTTCTATGTGTTCAAATATCTGCAGCCAGAGAAAGCAGCAAGCCCCACTGTGAGTATCGAAAACAAGGATGACAGGCTGAGCTACACTGTGGCCAATGTGAGATGACTGCTGGGGTGGCAGAACAGGACCAATGTGAAGGTAATGTGCGAGCATCAAGTGTCATGAAGGAGATGTAAACACTACCGACAGAAGGATGGTGGCAATTATCCAAAGGAATGAATCTCCTGGGGTGGACCAGATAACGCTGGAAGAAAGGTCCTCCGTCACAGAAAAAGTAATGCAGGCAGGACTCCTCTTCAGTTAAGTAAGGGGCCTGCGTCCAAGCATGAGGACCTGAGTTCAGCTCTCCAGCACCCGTGTGAAAGCCTGGCAGAAGGATGAACATCTTGTGTCCCCAGCACTGGATAGGAGAAACAGGCAGATCCCTGAAGGGTCACTGGTCAGCCCAATCAGTCAGATCAATGAGATCCTGTTCCAAAAATAAAAGGAAGAATAGTAGAAAGACATCCTGATGTTGACCTCTACTGAGAGAGAGAGGGAGAGAGAGAGAGAGAGAGAGAGAGAGAGAGAGAGAGAGCATGCATACCGTCCACATGTGTGCGTATACCCATACACATGCGTGTATATACTTATATATACAATACACACACACACACGCAGAGCCATCCCAGAATAAGCAAAGTCATCACTCTGTTCTTGATGCAGACACAGTATTAATCTGAAGCTTCTTTGCATGAATATTGGCTTGGTCTTCTGATGAAGCCTAGGTCTTGTTTTTACAAAGGATTAAAAATTGATAGATTCATCAGCAAACCATGTATTTTCTCAGATGTCAGCTTTCCATTAGGTTGCCTCCTACAAAAGACTCATTCCACCAAGAAGCATTCTCAGCATCTCCCCGTGAGCTCATCAGCTTCCTCAGCATCTTCTCTTGAGCTCCTCATCATCCTCAGCATCTTCTGCATGGATTATGTTTTGCTCTGCACATCCCAGCTTATGATCCAATTAGCAACTGATTTTGTGGATTATCACTTGCTTTATTACTTTTTATTCAGAAATCAAACACAAAAGGGTCATTGCTGTCTTGAATCTGATCAGTTTGGCAATGATTTCCGTCTTAGATTTTTTTTTTTAAGGCATTCATTTACTTTGCACAGGTACTTTTCATGATATACATACATGTGTATACACTTGCTTGTGGAGACCTGAGCTCAGACATATTCTTTCAGACATATTCTTCCATCACTTTTCAATTTACTTATTGAGGCAGAGTCTCTTGATACATTTGCAGATTGGTAATTCTGGTTGCTGCAGTTAGTCAGGAGGCTATTGTGTCTACTAGATTTCACTTCCACACTGGAAACCAGAACTCAAAGTTCTCATGCTCTCAAGGCTAGAGCTTTATGGGCTGAGCCATTTCCTCAGTCCTAAGTTAGCTGATTTGCTTAGTGTTAATATGACGTATAATAAAACAGTGATCCTGATAAATACATACACCATTCGCAATAAAGGACAGTGCCTGCTCATTAATCTAATTCTATTTTCTCCTCCCTGCCTCTACTTTTTCTTTCTTAACATTCCTCCTGAGTCATGTTTCCCAGAATTTACTCTGGAACAAGAGCACTGGTTGAGAAACATTTTAAAGACAGAATACTGCCCCTAAAGAATGA
This sequence comes from Psammomys obesus, assembly GCF_907164565.1. Classification (NCBI taxonomy): domain Eukaryota; kingdom Metazoa; phylum Chordata; class Mammalia; order Rodentia; family Muridae; genus Psammomys; species Psammomys obesus. The sequence goes on along the minus strand of NW_026585698.1, from coordinate 12,497,086 downwards.
TGACTCTTAAGAATAGAGTGTCTCAACAACGGGCCATTATCTGTGACTGCAAGACTGTGATAGAAGCAGGCGTCATCACCCTCGAATCACACTGATCCCTCCAGGAGAGATCAGTGAGGTCAAGACCTCTACAGTTCCCTGCAGAAGCTGTGCTGGGATAAGCACTCCAACCTCATTCTGTCCATGGCCTCTTGCCCCACTTATCCTTCCATTTTAGCACAGATCTTACGCCAGGACTCTGAAGAGGGACTTGAGAGCTCCCTGGAGTCCTTTATCCCTTTCCTTGCCAATCCGGCCATATAGATTAAACGCCTTTTCAAGCCTCCGCCATTATTCATGGCTACAAGTGGAGCACTGGGACAAATAGAAGAATCCAGCCTGTTGATGTGCATAAACCCAGCAAGGGCTTTGCTTTAAAACTCTAGTTCTAGTAAAACTATGCATTTTTAAAGTAAAGATATTTGATAATTCCCTACAGAGGCTTAATAGCCAAGATCTTCCTACTGAACAACATGCAAATATTTATACAGACTCATTCTTAGGAAGAAAGTCTCTAAATACACGTGACTATATATGGTAGCAATATGCAGAGAAGATTCTTTTAAAGTTCAGTCAACAACCCCCTTTAGCAACCTCTACAGAATTTTCATCCATGGAACATACTAAACTTCAGAGCACATATTAAATATAAATTGGATATATTATCACAAACATCCTTTGAGGTGCTATATTCTTTACACCATTCAGATGTAAGGAATGTAATAGTTGACCTTTCCTTGTCACGCGTTTTTAATCTTTCACAGCCAAAGAAGTTGTGATCTCTGGCATTCTCCCAACCTCTGGAAAGACTAAATATATGTAGGGGTTGCACAGTTGTCTTTAACCCTGTGCCTGAGTTGACGACTTGTTAAATGGGTAAAAATGAAAGCTATATGAGCATTCCAAATAAAGGGAGAGGTAATTCCAAAGTAACACCAAGAATATCTAATGTCTGAATATGGAGGAGGGCAGAATATACCAACCAGAAATATGAGGAAAATGCAGACATGTTATATCTCAAATCACATGTTATATATGATCTTTTTTTGCACACTCATCCCTTTGACCTGATACACAGAAAACTGTAGAAAGAAGTTTTGAAAATACAGCGTAATATCTCTCATCTCTCTCCTGCCCTCAAGGGGCAACTCTGACTATATTCTGCATCCAGTGGAGAAGATGTTGAGTAAAACCCATGTAAAGAACTTTACTTATTTTTCCTGGTTCACCGATTTCTTTTCTGTATTTGCCACCTCAAACCTTACCTCCTTCTTTGTCTTACCAGAGGATGTTAGTTCATCAGAATTTTTATCTTTGAGACTTATGTTCTAGGTTTCCCTGGAGCATTCCTGTTTTTACAGTCATCATTCTGTTATTAACCAGGATTTGTTTACAGGATATTCTGGTAAAATATTTATCTTATGCTACAGCTACAGTTGTTGCAAGAATTAGGTACAGCCCTCTCGCCTCAAGAGTCAATATCAGGAGAGGGCAGTTAGTGGGAGAAACCCAAGTTTTGGGCTGCAAATGTCATGAAGATCAAGGATCTAGAAGTTACAACTGCATATCTTGATTAATGGCTTTCCCAGGAAGGGAAGAAGACATGGAGGCAGAAGAATATTTGCTGAGTAGTGACTCCCTCATCTTCTAAGGAGCATTGCAACTGAACTGGCCTATTTTTTTTTAACTAGGTCACTTTTGAATTTAACATGCTTTGAGGTAGTTGTGGCAAAGAACCAGGGAAAAAGCCTCTGTTGCAGAAGTCACGAGCTGTTCTGGTTCTTCGGTAAATCCGGAGAAAAGATTTGTTAGTAGACATCTAACCATCTGCTTGAATTCTTTTCTGAGCTTATAATGCTAAATCACAGAGAGCATGGGTTGGATGGGAGTGGGTAAAGAGATTTAAAAGGAAGAGCTAGGAACAGCCCCAAAAGATTGCAGTATAGCTGTCTTTTTTGATAGTCTTTACCACATCCCATTAAGGTAAATATTATCATCTTTATTTTTCAAATGAAGACTAAACCAGATAGTTTGGCTGATTGCTCAGGGAATCATAACTAGCAAGGAGGTATCATATTCCTCTAAAGTTGCTACTAATAGCAGGAAATGGTATTTTAAGAGTTGAAAAACTTTCAGAAAAGATATGGCCTGTTGATGACAATGCTGAGTTTCAATGAGGAACACTGTTGGAGTAGCTGGCTAAGATGAATTACACCTAATGATAGACAAAATTAGAAGATTATAGAGCTCAAAGTATTAAGTATGTATAAAAGCATCTTTAATGACAGTGTCAGAGTTCTGTCCTGGGATCAATATTTGGGAACATGTGTAATTGCCCTTTTGGCCTTATTATTGGGCAAACACTGGCAGCTATCCATTATGGATTGGAAGCCATGATGCCAACAGGCAACCCATTTCAAAAGAGACATTGTGTGCTCAAAATCTATTTAGCATGCTTTAAGCATAGGATTTGTACATATCTACATCTAATCAGACTTGATACCTAGTTAAGCTAACATGACAGGGCACATACACTCCTTCCTTCTTTGAAAAAATAAAATATTATCAATTCCTGTGTAGGATGCTCTGTGCATAAGGTGGAGGAAGAAGGATGACAAGCTTGAAGTGAACCTAGTTCAAGATGTAAAACCACGTGAACACACTTCTGCCTAACACAATAAATAATAAGATATCAAACAATTTTTTTCTTATTTTGTTTAATGTTTCCTATTACTGAGTTAGCATCAGTTTTCTATTCTTAAAAATTATTTTCTATATCATCTGTAGCTTATTCCATTCTTTGACACTCTAAATCTTATTTTAGTCTAGAACGTGGCTCTAATTATCTTGACAGTTATCGGCTTTCTATTTGTTATGATATAGATAATTTAAAACTAAAAAAAAATAATTAGTCTTATCTTGTTTTTTTATATATTTTATTTTCCTGGGTGTGATATTTGTTCTTTTGAATTGTTTCTGTTAAAGTCATTCAAATAAATTTCACATTGACGTTATATTAGTACTTCTTAATATGTAATTTAGTTAACTTACACATATTAAAAATTAATTTAGTATGATAAAATACAGAGGTTTTTGCAGGGCAAAGAGATAATACATGCAAGGGAGTAGAAAAATGACCTCACTCCTTACAGAAACAAAAATAGATCTCTTCAAATATGAGGTGGATCCCACTCTTCTGCTACAATCAGAACACCACCAGAACATTTCATTTTCCAAGATTAAGGCTATTTTAATCATGACTATGTCTGTGTGTGTGTGTTTGTATGTGAGTGTGTATGTCTGTGCAGGGGTATGCACACATTAGAACACCTGCCAGAAGTGGACAGAAGTGGGCATTCGGGTTCCTGGAGCTAGAGTTACAGATAATCAAGTGCAAGCCCTCCCATGTGGGTGCTTGGGACTGAACTCAGAACTTCTGCAAGAGCAGTGTGCCATCTCTCCTTCACATCACTTACAATGAGGCCTTTTCAAACATGATTATTTTTGCTTTGTTTTCATGGGGTCTTATGTTTTAGCTCTAGCTGGTCTTGAACTCTTGATCCTTTTCACAGAACATACAGGCCTGTGGTTTCCCCAATGCTGAAAAGCCAGTTAAGGGTCACTGTCTTTGGGCCTAGGAAGATGGCTCCTGTTCATCAAATTTTAATAATAAATAAGCACAAATCATAACACAGATGAATTCAGGTACCAAGGAGAAAGATATGTTGTGCTTCTTAAGTATGAAATATAAAAGCAATTTGTTTGAATGCATAAAATGAAAACTCTAAACAAATTCTAACTAATGTTTAATTAATTCTAACAGATCTCCTCTAGTGTCTCCAACAAACTCTCTCCTAGATGCTGGTGACCTGCCATAGTCCTTTCTCCTTAGTGGCCTCGCCTCGCCAGTGCTTGCAGGATCAGGGAAACTCAGATGAACAAAGCTCCTCTCCTTGCGAGTGGTTTCCAGATGTTTTTATAAATTCTTTTGAGGAACAGATTATTCTTATTCTCGGAGAATAACTGATACTACTCTTTGGTGACACAAAAGCCAGCATAAGACAAATCAACCCTGGAAGGATGCTCTGCAAGGCAGTGCTTACAGTTTTAACAAATAAGCATATCAGGAGGATTGTAGCTCCTTCAAAACAAGCTAAATAAATGTAAGCAATATCTCTCAAATCCACTCATTCTGCTCCAGTTTTCCTATGAGACTCTATGTAGCTGCTGTATGTATCAATGTGATTTATTTAATTGTTTATTCTCATGTTATTTCCTCCAAAGATGCTCAGAAGGAGTTGATAGATGGTAAAATAGGTATTAATATTTCCAGAAGGACTTTTCAACAAAGAGGCAAAAGCCCAGTGATTTTTCACATTAACAGTACTCCTCTTCCCTTCAGACTTATAACTGAGTTGCTAGAGACAATAAAGACACACATCTGAGGTTAAGACTGAACTCACAGTAGGGAGAGCCAATAAATACATAGCAGTCTAATTATAACTAATGTAAGTACTATGACTTCGAAGGGCACAACTTGAGAAAGAATCAAGGAATGTTTACAGGAACAGTGTGGATTCAGTAAGTACTAAAACTGTTTCACTTGGGTCAATGAGCATTGCTGTGTAGGTAGAAGAGAGAGGAAATGCATTTCCCAAGAGAAAGAGATTTGCCAAGCATAGTCTCTTTGGACCTAATCACAGCTGGAATTCAGGCTCACTAATTCAAAACATTCATGGAATTTTCTGGTGCTTTCCGTAAAACCCTAACAACAGACCATGTGCAACCCAGTTATCCCCGTCCTCCCAATACAGAAAGAGAACTAAGAATTGGATCTAAACAAAATGCATCAGAAAATCATTTTCTTGAATTTGTTCATCAGTAACCTACAATTGAATGCACAGTTTTGCTAATGGCAGTTAATTAATCATCACAAAGTGCCCTCTTCCCAGTTTCTAGCAAATCCAATTATCAATTTAATTTTAAAATACTTATCAATTGGAAATTAAATTGTACTATTGATAAAATTTAACACATATTAAGTAATTGTTATATACAATGACACTTGTTATATAAACCAATTATTATGAAGTCACTTGAGGTACACATCATTATCCCCATTTATAGGTGTAGGCCAGACTCCATCAGCTAGGAAAATTCAGTCCCAAGTAAAAGGTGATTGCTTCTGTGAAGTTTCTAGAGACAATGAGCTAATGTTTTGGAATTGGATAATAGTGACAGTATTGTCATGAATGTCCACAATATTTACCATATAAAATATTGACTCTGAGAGAGTTTGAGGTGGCTCAGTGAGGAGGGATGCTTGTTTCTTAAGACCTGAGACCAAATCCCAGGAGAAGAGAACTGACCCCTGAATGTTGTCCTATAAGTGCTGTAGAAGGTATGTAAACAGAGAAAGATATATACATATGTATATGTATGTATGCATGCATGTATGTGTGTGGGTGTGTGTGAGTGTGTGTGTGTGTATGGAGAGAGAGAAAGAGAGGAAAAAAGAGGAGAAGTAAATAAATACATATAATTTGTTAACATGGTAATATTTGTTATATTCAAATTTTATGAGAATTTTTAAAAAGAAAGGAAAAGGCTTGCCAGGCAGTTCTTTCAGTGGCCTTGTTATTTCTGAACAGTGGGCTACTTTGGTTCTGTGTCAAGGTAAAAATGACAGGAAGATTGACTAAAAGTGAAAGGCTGTTTTCAAGAAGACTTGTTTTTTTAAGACCCTCTATTAGGAGGTCACAAGGGAATGAACATGGTGCATTGTGTCCTAAGGTTGTGCAACAAATAGATCAGCTGGAGCAAAGCTCAGCAAAGTGTGTGTCCTACAAACAAACCAGTGTTCTCAGAATAACTAGGCGAGAACAGGAACAACAAGCCAGGGTCACTGTTGATGAATTTCATTTCTATTTGTGAACCCATGTCAGTAAGAGAATAGAAATTTAGTGTTTATCTTGCTAAGTTCTATTATAACATCAGCAGGTCATGTCAACATTATTCTTAGTCATAATTTAACCAAAGGAAGGTTATTAATGACAGCTGGTGTTGATCATCTGGTTAGTTTCTGAAAAGAAATGGTATTTACCTTGGTTTAATTGAATTTATTTCAGGATGAGTAGGACTGTTGATAAAAAGGTGAGTTCATTGCACCTTCTACCTGGTTCCACATCTCTTTAACCTCTCTCTAACTTCCATGGAAAGTTAGACAACAAAGCTCATAGAATGTGCTCCAACAATCAGAAAGCAAAAATGCAAATACAAGTTTCTGGAAGGCCAAGGACTGAAGAGTTGTGGAGAAGGTGCGTGTTAAGTGAAATCGATCAGAGAACCATGAAGACCGGATTTAAATGGATCCTTAGGTCATGGCCTGGGTATTAAACAGCATTGTTCTTAGAAAGTAGATTGAGCCATAATTGCATATATTAGATTACCCTTTGTTTTAGAAATTAGAAAATTTACATCCCTCAACCTACTGAGATGATGTTTAATACTGAGGTCAATTAGTCCTATGCCATTGGGAAATGTTAGTATCGTGAGCATACAGCTTGTGAATTGGTAACGTTTAGAAATGAAATGGTACAGGGGACTCTCAGTAAATCGAGACAGACACTCCACACACAAATGTGTGCATCTGGATGTTTGTAGGCCTGAGCACGTGTATCTGTCCTACACATGTCTGAACACAACAGGGTACATGCATTTGCTTACAAGTAGGAGAGACCTGGTAATCATGAGAATGGTATGTATACATTTAATGATGATGGTGTTGGTTTTTTTTTGAAGTGGAAGTTTCTGGTTTCTTTGAAGGCTCAGTTGTGTCATGAGATGTTTTGCTGGAAGTTGCCTTGTGAGAAGGCATGTGATGTTTTGCTTCAAGGTGACTCATGCTCAAGATGTAACTTTGGCCAGTTGAAAACATCAGTGGGTTGGCTTTGAGGAGAAGAGATGTATTGAAGCCCACAGGTGGTGAGACATCACTTTTTGGACCAACATCACTTCATTGGTCTTGGTCCTTTGACAGTTCACTTAGCAAAGAGAAACGTTCCACAGAACTTGGGCAATCTGATTGAGTTTTGTGGTTTTTGCTGACTCGTTCTATTCAGTGGAGTCTTACTGTTTCTGGTGAATTGTTCTGATCCGTGTTGCTGTTTGGTGTTGCTGTTTGGACTGGACTGATGATATCTGGGCAACAAAGAGTAGACTCTCCCCAAGGATCTATTTCTATAAAGCTCTACAGCCCCCTTCTCCTAATAACCTTTTTTCTCTCCTATAGTCAGTGGGTGGAAGGGAAGTAGTAAGCATTTAAGAACACTAAATAAAGAAAGTTTATTGAAAAATCTTAGCCTATACTTTTTACTTTCTCACTTCTTAAGAGCAGGGCAGGCCTTATTTAAATATTAACTAACAGTTTATCTCAAAAGAGCCTTAGGTCTCAGGAGCATCCTATATAAAGAACCAGGCAGACATGGGATCAGGTCACTTTCCTCTGGAGTACTTCTCAGACATTTGGTGGGTGGAGGAGCATCAAGCCTTTGTTCCTATGCAGGGATCCCTGACAGGACATACATGTTCCCTTTTCTGCCTGAAGGAAGTCATCAGGGACCATACAGAGGAGGGTCAGTCTTGAAGACAAACTAAGGGATATGCTGTGGCTTTCTACAAAGTCAGATAATTTAAGACAAAATATCTCTCCAAGACGAAACAGAGACAGAGTCCTTCAGCATACACCATAAAAAGAAGAGAAGAGAAAAGAAAAGAAAAAAGAAACAAAAGAGAAGGAAAGAAAAGAAAAGAAAAAATTCAGGCATGGTGGCACACACCTTTAATCCCAGCACTAGGGAGGCAGCAGCAGGCAGACTGCTGTGAGTTCAAGGCCAACATGGTCTACAAAGTGAGTCCAGGCCATCCAAAGCTACACAAAGAAACCCTTTCTCAAAACAAACACAAAAACAAACAAACAAAAACCCAAAACAACATCAAAACAAAAAGGAAAGTCAAAGATTGTTTTGAAAAGGTATATTTCCATGAAATCTTGCATTATTTGTCCTTGGTTTGTACTTCTTTGTTTCTTTTGAATTTTCTCATTAAAGAACTCTGACATTTTAAAATGAATCTGCATTCAAATTATTTAGTATAAGTTAGTATTTCAGTATTTTCTCAAGATGGTAGGTTAAGGAGAATATTAATAGACATTGAGTTGGTGCTAGAATTATCACATTGTTCAGAGGTGCTATAGTTTAGAATGTTACCCAAATCCTTAAAACTCAACCCTGGCCCTATTGCAAAGCATTGGAACATTAGAGATGATGCTCAGTGGGGGGTTGGGGAGAGCTAGGTGAGTGGGGAAAGCCCTTGTGAGAAATATTGGGAATCCAGCCCCCTCTTGGCTCTTTTCAACCACCAACTGACCATGCAGCCAGCAGCTTCTGCCATATTCCTGCCATAAAGCATATCTCACTTTAGGCCCAAAACTAACAGGGACAATAGCTGTGGGTGAGTCATAAGCCAAAATGAACCCTTTCCGAGTTGATTGATCTGCTTCCTCTATGTCAGTTCGTAAACAGATATCTGTTTGATGCTCATCAGTGTTTGGAGAGGTAGGTCCCATATCTTACTAGAGTAAGATAAAGAAAGAAATCATGATGTTCAGCACATCTCTGTGTCATGGTCCTTCCAGGGTGATTTTTCACATTGGATATGTGAACTTGTTGACATCAGTGTGTTTGTCCTCTTGCCAGGAAGTTCGGGTATGTCTTGTCCTTGGTGCTCTGTTTAAAACATTGGTGAGAAGATTGGAGTCCTGAAAATGTCACTGCACATTTCTACAACGCAGGAAGGGACCTCAGAGTTAGAAAGAGTCTACCAGCAGAACACCAGAGAAGTACTCTCAGAAGTCAAAGCATTTGACCTCAAAACCTAACTTCTCCACAATCTTGGTGAAGACTAAAATTATTTTATTTTCTAAGCATTTACCCTGGGTCTCTTATTATTTTCAAGATGAAGCCATCTTAAATAGTGAAAGAAACACTTTTTGGTTTACCAAAATTTAATATCCATAAGTTTCCCAAGCATAGATAGCATCAGCGAACTACCAAGCAACTTCAGTGTTTATGTTCAGTGTATCAAAATGACAAACACTATGCTCTAAGGGGATAATATATATCCCTTATTTCCAATACTTTTGTATTTGAACCACTTTAAAATAATGAAAACTAGCTGGGCCTGGTGGCCCATGCCTGTAATCCCAGCCTGTAATCAGGGAAAAAGAGGCAGGCAGATCTCTGTGAGTTCAAGGTAAGCCTAGACTAAAAAGTGAGTACAGGACAGCCAAGGCTACATAGAGAAATCCTGTCTCAAAACAAACAAACAAACAAACAAAAAACCTAATAATAATGAAAACAAATCTCCTTATAAGTTCTAATACAAAAGCAAACATTACTCAAAACAACATCAGCAACAAACAAACCTAAAGAACCAGAATTTACTGTGTATTTGCCATGTCAAAATCTGTTCTGTGTATGAACATAAGTCATCAATAATAAGGTTTCCATGAGGAACTGGGTGTTAAAAACCTATGCCTCCCCAGGGCATTCTCCTGTCTTGTTAAAATAGTAGGTATCAAATGACCAGCCCCAGTATTCATACTATGAAGGTGTAAAATCATCCTTGACTTTGGTCTTTGGGTGGGAAGGACATGGGGAACAGGGCAGAGATTGCATGGACATTCATGCTTTTGTAGAATAAATAATAAGCTCTCTAGTAATATTTCATAAATCATGCAAAATGAATTAAATATTGGACTACTACAAGGCTAATGAACTAACTGCATTTACAGGACTTTTTTTTTATTAAAAAGTAGGTTAGAAAGAATGCTGATTCATTCTGCTTTACAGCTGCATTTTTAAAAAAGTTTTGATCATAATTTTTAAAAAGAAACTCATTCTTATTTTTTTACATTATACTCTGAATTGAAAGATTTCATAAAATATGGCACAATCCCCACAGAATTCAAGTTTAAATGATTTTTATTAGTGTACAACTAAACACAATTCTTTTTTTCCAGACCATATGGTGTTTCTTAGCAAATTTGTCATTTGCATTTATTTTAGATTTATTATCTACCCTGGGAGAAGAGAAGTTATATCCATGCAAATACAGTAGTAAATGTGTTTATATACAAATGTATATTTAGCTTTTAGAACACAGACAAAGACCATATCTCTTTAAGAATAGTCAGCACAATACCGTCCTGGTTTGCTTTCTCTTACCATAATAAAACAAGAACCAGAAAAGCAACTGGGGCTTGAGTGGGTTTATTTTGCTTACAAGGGTCCAGAAGAGAGGGAAGTGAAGGCAGGAACTCAAGCAGGAACTTGGAGGGGAGAACTGAGGCACAAACCATGGAGGAATCCTGTTTACTGGCTTGCTCTCCCTGGTTTGCTCAGATATCCTTTATTTTACAGGCCTGCCTGCCTAGGGATGGAACCATTCACAGTGGACTGGACTGGATCCTCCTGCATCAGTTAGCAATTATGAAATGTCCTCCAGACATGCCCATAGGCCAAACCAATGATATTCTATCTTCCCAGGTTTGTCGAGACAACCACAAAACTACTCAAGATAGACAACCTTAGAATTAAAAATAAATCAAAAAGGGACAAAAATCTAACTAAAGGAAGATAACTAAATTCCATGAGTTATCATTTTTGAGTCTCCTCTCCCAAATTTCAAAGTTTGAATAATGGAATTCTATTAATTAATTCAAGAAAATCTGTCTGGATTCATACTTATAACGGACTTATGAGGCATTTTGGGTATTTCCATCTCTGAAAATGAATTGATGGCACAAGAGGTTAAAGAAGTGATACAAGCTTGGTTATTTGCACAGCTGTGAAAGGGACGTAAAATCTTACATCTGACATCTACTCCCATGTGAATTAAAGATATCTGAAAAGGTATTGGGTAAAGTCTCAATATTCTGGTATTTTCATTACCATTTCAGGTCATTAAAATTGTCCTGAAATTTTAATGTCAACAAGCTTGGGGCTGATAGGTGAAAATAAATATATTTTGTACAATTAGCCAATTCTGTTTGTTTCCACTGCAGTTTTTCTCATTCTGATCTCTTAATTGACCAAAAGATGTTGAAACTTAGAACCAAAGAAATTTAGTTCCTGAAATTTGTAAATTCTTGGCAATGATAAAACTCAACTTAGATGTAAGGATATGAAATTTGTCTGGTAAATTTGTAACTTTGTAAGATCTGTAAGTGAGAGTGTTCAAGATTCTGAAGCACACAGGCCAAACAGCAGAGGGGACAAATGGCAAGTTAACATTTAAATGTTGCAGTATGGTGTATCTTCCTTTATTTGTGGTACCTGAGCAGCACTCTCCAGGTTTTCCCATGTCAGTACACAGGAGTCATCACAAAGCCATCACCGATGCCCTTCAAACAGCTCATTGTCCTTCAGTGGGCACTACCACAAAAACCAACCCATTGTATGTATTGGTTACACTGTCTCTTTCCTTCTAGAAAGAATCTTCCTTTGTTTGTCTTCTCACCCAGTTTCCTGCACTGAGCTGTAGGGTTTTACAGGCATTAATAAATTTTCACGGGTGGGTGACAACAAGACTCATGATTGTCATCATTTAAAGAAAAAAAAAGCTATTCATTATGAAAAAAATATGTGGCTTTAGATATTTTAAGTTAGTTATAATTCATTTAGAATGATCCCACATAACTCTCTTCTTATAATTGGACAAAGGGCACTCAGAGAGATTAAAACGTTTGTTCAGAATCACCTCTGAAGAATGACAGGAAAACATTTCTTTTTCCATTTAAGGTGCTCATCTGTAATCACCACATCACAAGACTCATGATTTCCCTGGCCTTCCTTTAATGGAAGTAAATATGTAAGATGGTGTTTAATGGAGGCAACGTGACCATCCATAGCTGTTTCAAGGCATATTTTCTGATACTGGTAGAGCTGAAGCATATGGGTTTTAGCATTTGTGCAAAAAATCATTCACTCTCCACACTGGTATATGGTTTAGGTTTTCAGGTTTCTGGGAGACTTGTTAGAGCATCATCTGGTATTTATTGTGATTATTGATAAGTATGAATTTAGTCCATAAAAAATTATTGGCAACTTTTACTTCATCTTTTTTTTATGTTTTTCATTCTTTTTACCTTTATTTGAGTATGGTTTTTGGTTTGAAATCATCTTTATACTGCCTTTTCATTACTTCATAGCTTATTTGTGCGCACAGATGTAACTTGACAGTTTAGTTGATATTTTTAAGACTTGCTGATTTTCTTGTGGGCTGTGATGTTTTCTGGAGGTCCCCTATTTATTCTTAGTCTAGGACCTGAATGCTGTTCTCATTAAGATGTGGACATTAACGTTTCTCTTACACTTTATCTAGGATACTGTGTTTTTTTCTTTTACAATCCTCGTTGAAAACAGAAAGCATTTTAAACCATTTCCTCTTTGTCTTCAGAATCAGACAGGTATTACCACTGGAACTCTCTACCCACATAACAGTCTGACAGAACAATGGGGGCTGATGGTTTCGGCAGAGAAACTGAGGATTGAAAGTTTGTTACGTAGCGTGCACGATTTGTATTGGCCATTCTCAGTGTGCACTGGCATCACTCGCCCATTTTCTGAGTGCCTGGAAGACCTCAACCTCTTCTGTCCTATAGTGACATCAGGTTCCTTGTCTCTGTTACTCCACAGCTCACGACTTCTTTCATTACGCTAAATGATTCACAACTACCCCGGCTACTTCTTATAATTGAAACATGGATTAATTACAGTGGTATTATTTTATTTTCTGTCCCATAAGCAATAGATGGTGCTACACTTAATGTTGGCTTGTTTGAAAATTTACACACCTATATGGACAGATGCCTCCCCCTCAAACCAGAAGAGTGCTGTCAATTAAAATAATCCTCGTGAATTGGGTTGTACAGAATAATGGATCAGGGTGGATTCAGCATCAGGGCATATCAGTAAAAAAGGGAATACAACCGGAGTAAGACCTGGAGAGGAGAGGAGCCCCACAAGGAGAGCAACAGAACCAAAAAATATGGGCACAGGGGTCTTTTTTGAGACTGATGCTTCAACCAAGGACCATTCACGGAGATAACCTAGAACCCCTGCACAGATGTAGCCTATGGCAGTTCAGTGTCCAAGTGGGTTCCATAGTAATGGGAACAGGGACTGTCTCTGAAATAAACTGATTGGCCTGCTCTTTTATCACCTCCCCTGAGGGGGGAGCAGCCTTGCTAGGCCACAGAGGAGGACAATGCAGCCAGTCCTGATGAGACCTGATAGGCTAGGATCAGGTGGAAGGGGAGGAGGACTTCCCTTATCAGTGGACTTGGGGAGGGAAATGGGTGAAGAAGGGGGAAGAAGGGTGGGATTGAGAGGGGAGGAGGGAGGGAGCTACAGGGGGGATACAAACTGAATAAACTGTAATTAATAAAAATTAAAATTAAAAAAAACAAATAGAAGTAGTTAGAAATAGAACTTTTAGGAGACTCACACTATAAAGCAATAGATAGCAACTTGAATAATTGAGTAACAGTCCATTCTTCAGGAAATGTAGTTTTAGTCTAAGAGACACAGCTTAATCGTCACCCAAACTTGCCAACCGAAAAGCTCACAGTTCCAATGACAGGAAGAGTATTCTCAAAATGAATATGCATGTTATATTCCATAAGAAATCAGTTGAATCAAAATAAAAAATTAAAGTTGGTATAGCAACTTAGTGTCTGATAATTTCCATTCTTCTCAGATTACATAGATTCTTCAGTGGCATAATCACTCAAACCCCCACGAGACAGGAGATTTTTATTCTGTTTTGGACATACCTTTGTGAGTCTACCTAGAAGATGACTCCACAAAGCCTTAACGGAGCAGGGAAGACCCACTTTGAATATGAGTAGCGTTCAGGTCTCAAACTGAAGAAAACAAGAGAGGCAGCTAGAGTGTTAGCATTCATCACTCTCTGCTCCTGACTAGGGACATACTGTGACCCTCCACTCACATTCCTGCCACTGTGCCCTCGCCATCAGGAAGGACTGCTCTTTCAAAGTAAGCCAAAACATAGCCATTTTTTTGAATGTTGCTTTTTATCTGTTATTCTGTTAAACTGATAAGAACAATAATGAATATAAAGGTTAACACATTTCCACAAGGTAGTTAGGGGAGAAATGGTTGGTATGCCTTACCTCAAGGATTCATATGATCTTATAGGGATCACCAAATACACTCGAAATAAAAGTTTATAGAATGATAAATGTTCTTATATAAACTACCTGAAGTAAACAAAATCAGAAAAAAATACATTTTCATATTTAATTTGAAACAAGGGACAAAATAGTCCATTTCCTCAGCTATTAATTATGAAAACTCTCTTGAGTAAGGCTCCTATACAAATATTCAGCAAACGTACACACACAAGGTTATTTATATTGATGTTTTCCAAATTTATCAGAGTGGGAGTGAGAGTGAGTCTATGACCATCATGGAGGAAGAATGGCAGGAGGCCAGGCAGGCTTGGTGCTGGAGCAGGAACTGAGAGCTCAGGATTGTGCAATCATGAGCGGAACCCTATAAAACCATGAGGATAAACCAACAAGTTCTTTTTCTCAGCTGACTTCCTCACAGTCTCTTAAAGTAACAAATCTACGCTGCATATCCAAAGTAGGAACTGATGACTCACATGCTTAGTTTTCTAGGTATGAAGCCATTATTCTCAATTTGAAAAGCATAACGGAAAGTAAATGGATCCTTTCAAAATTACTTACCAATTTTTAAAACTCTGGGTCAAGTACCACATACTACTGTCTGTGAGTGGATTTATTAAAATTAGGCAATACACAAGAAACGTTTACATTGCCATTATTGTCGGTTAGAAAGTCCAAGATGTGTATGTTTCAACCCGTTGCCATTTTGTTCAGTTGTTTAAGGCTTCTGGCAAAATCGAAAACTCTCTCCATACTTTTAGTGTTACAGTAGGTTAGTCTCCAGTCAGGTGAATGACAGATGATTAGATCTGAATGTTAAATAGGAAGGAAAAGGAACCCCCTCAGGGTAACTGCTGTTTTAGTTCCCTGTGATAATTTAAGCAAGAGCATTAGGTAGTTCCAGTTGCCTGCTCCAAACTATTACAGCAATTCAAAGCTTTCTGAAGAAAAATGTAAAAGCAACAACAGAAATAAAAGACAATCTGTTTCCCAGCCGTAATCATCTGTGACATAACAAAGCTGTACACTACCCTTCCAAAGTTCATGTAGCTTGCATTTTAAATGCTTTGGAAAGTGATTTGAACAAAAGAAATGCTTTATGCTGAATGTTTGCTGGGCATGGAAGATGGTTTCCCTGCATTTGTAGTCCAGCCCACAGTGTTGACCATTCTCTCAGAATGCTTTCTGCAAAAGCATTACTATCAAAACATACTTATAACGTGCCTCATACAATACTAATGTGATGTAACAGTGAGGTTAAGATGCTTGTGCATCATTATTCTAGCTATTGAGTATATATGTATATGATTATATATATGAAATAGTTCTTCCCTCATTGAAAAAAAATGAAAGAGTTAGATAGACGTACACACTGGAGATAGTCAAATATGTTCACCTTGCTGGCTCAAGAAAGCATACACAGAAAGCAAAACTTTGAAAGTAAATATCATCCTGGCCTTCACAGAATATTAAGTCCATGTACACAGTCATGCATGCAGGCATGGTCCTGATTGAAAGAGAGAAGCTCAGAAGTTGGGTGTTATAGTTCCGGATCTTATGCTGTCTGCTATAATATTAGACTCTTACATTTACTAGCCCTTAACCATCTAGAGAAGAACATATGCTTCACGCATGTGAACCTCTCTAATATGTTTTCCAAAGAAAAATGGCAGAAGTAAAAGCAGAGAGGCAAAACGATTTACCCCCCCATCACATGATTTGTTTATTACTAGAACTGAGAATGAAGCGACATTAGTTAAAAAAAAAAATATATGTTACATTGCAGTGCTTGCTATTGCGACCCATTCCAATTCATTTAAATTCAAGAAAAACAAAACACTGCATCTTTTTTCCTTAGGAGTTTTGAACATGTATGAACAATATTGTTGGATAAGTATCTTAGGCATTGACATATTTTGGTAAAAAGTAGTAACTCCTCATAAGCGCTTACCAAATAATAAAAAGAAGAAGAATGCCTAAATGTTCTGCCTTTATTTGGGATGATCTGCTCACATCTACACCTCGGCGTATTATTTACTGACGCAGTATCCATGCCACAACATCTGATGCTACTCAACCTCACTTAAAATCTGCCTCTAGGCCTAAGATACAATTAGAATGCCTAATGTTCTTTCTTACTGTCTGTTTTTTACAATGTTCTATTCCAGACTCCTAGAAAAACATTAAAACATATCTGGGCATAGTCTTCAACTTATAATATCCGTGAATTCTGGGAACAGAAAAAAAGCAAAATGAAGATGGATTCTCCAGCATTGGGCAATTACCTGTAATGGGAAGATTATACCTTGGAGCCTCAGGAAGCATAACAGATCTTTCCTTCTAGAAATAAATCTTCCCTTCAGGCCAAAGAGAGAACCAGAACTGAGACAGTGATCAACCCAAGACTTGCCCAAATGGCTTTTTTAAGCATATCTTTGGCCAACTTCACAACAATGTTCTAACCGAATACGACGTTCGTCATTAAGCTCAAATATGGATTCTCTCATTTATTTCTTTTCTTAGTATGCCACCTTGATTAAATCTTGCCCTGTTCCTTTTGACTTTAAATAGTCTTTTTAATTGATGAATTGGGAATGAATATGGTTGATACCCACCCATTGGGACTGCTAAAGCTGAGATTTGTGTCCTAAAATTCTGATAACATAGTTAGGACTGCAAATTAGAGTCTTATATTTACTATTTAATTTTCAACTAATAATTGACACAAAGGCTAGCATGTCTTACAATATAATGCAGTTTCTAATATGTTTTATATTAATTTCTCAAAAAATCAAAATACTTGACACATGTTTCTGTGACTGTAATTATTACTTTACTTATATTTGTCTGAAATGAAATAAATTGGAATTCAGTTTGTAATCTCATAGTCTTGAAAGCAAAATCAGTTTTCATTCTTGCACTACTTCTTTCTGAAACCGTCCTTGAAAATCTCTTTTGTCACTAGTCTGTGCATTGCTCAACATAAAAGGCATCCCTATAATTAATCAAAAGACCATTTTGACAATCAAAACATGAACAAAACATGGTCAAACATGAACAGGCAATTCGTGCAGGTATGATATAGCTTGAAAACCAAGGCTGCAGGAATGAACATGTCACTCTCTGTCTCAGCCATTACCAGTGACTGGTAGGCATGGGTACAGTGAGTGTCCATACTTGAAGTCTGTAGAGCATGTGGTCACATATTCCATCAGTGAATATTCCCTTCGTATGCATTGGAAGTCTATGGATAAAGATGAGGCCAACAATTTGATGAGCATATGCATTAATGGAGAGTTTGCTTAGCTCCAAGGTCTCCGAGTTACATAACTTCTTAGTTCGTCTATGCTACTTCCCCTGGGGGATTGCTCAGTCTCCCTACATATCCTATGCACAAAACATATCGACTTCCACTCATACACGTGGGAGATCTTCTCTTTGTTACTTTGAGTTTTTTTATTTGAAACCGTAGGGTTAACACACTCGCATGGATTCTTTCCTGAATGCACAGCTAAGAACCAGCTTCACTGTGACTTTTACATCTGCATCCAGTAGTGTCTTACGCCTTGTCAGATTAGCTTATGATACCTGCAGCTTCTGGGTATTCACTGATTTCTCCAAACTTTATATGCTTCTGAAATATTTCTTTATTTCCCTAATAAAATTCCTGTAACCATTTCAGTCATCACTGTGTTGTATAATCTAATCTAGATTCAAGGCAGTTGGAGGACTGTGATCTTGAGGAAGATGCATTCACGTCTTAATCTTGCCAGACAGTAGAGAAAATAGGGATTCCACTTTTGAAGCAACAGAGAAAAGTTCAGTGTTACTAAAAATTAATAAGATGGTTTGAAGAGGATGTTTCTCTTCTATCTTGATGGAGTGTGAAGACGAATGGACCAGGAAAGAAGAATTATTCCAAAGACAAATTTTGAGAATTAACATATGTCAAAGGGTGAAACACTTGTTTGCTTAAAGGGATAGATATTAGGGAAGATACATAAGTTGAAATGCAAATCTTTTATTTTTGCTGTATTTTATATATTTATACTTTTTAAAGCAAAGCCATTCCTTCCAATTTTAGCTATTTCATAACTTATTTTTAGAAATATCACATGATGACACCAGACTTTGGGACAACAGATGAAAGTCACATAAAATAGTATGTTTGTAGAGTTGGATCACTGGACATTAAACCATCATTTCTATGTAAATCAATACATATTGTTGCATATGATAAGCAAGCAAGTATTTGTTTATGCTTTGTTACGTAATTGTTGGTGATAAAATATGTTTGCTCATTGGCTCCTTTACGTTATTTCACGTACTAAATGAATCAAGGGATGTAGCGGCAAATTTGAGGGGCACACACAGTTCTCACAATAGATGAAAAAAGCAGTAAATGCGTGTAAATATGAATGTGCTTCATGCCAAGAAGTAGGATGTTGTACATCCTTACACATCTTATGTCTTAAGGAAATAACTACGGTGTTTAAAAGAGTGTAGAAGGAAGACCCCTTGAAAACAGTCAGGAAAACATTGTGAACACCTACAATTTGAATTGAGATTTAAGCTGGGTGTTTAGAATGATGCCCATATCAGTACCTGCCACAGGATGGGAACATGCTTGAATGTTTCCAAGAATGGAAAGCGAGACCTTGCTCAAAGGTGCCAGGAAAAGAAGTATGAGGCATAAAGAACAGGTTAGACAGATGCTGCATTAAGACTTGTGGGCCAAGTCCACATTAAAGGGCGAAGGAGCTGAAGCGGAGAAATCGCATGATCTCGTTTTCACTGTTAAACATGGTTGTTGCTCTTGGCAGACTTTCTCAAAATTCATTAAAAGCAGACGTGGGAATAGAAGAAATTCCACACTGTTGTAACAGTGTTCTAAGAGAGACATATTAGCTCTGTGGAATATGGAAGCAAAATTTTAAAAATACCAGCTAGGTATAAGAGTGATTGGGAGATATATCTGAAAAAATTTGAAGAAAGAATGCGTATGAGAAGAGGCAGAGGGTGAGATGGAATAATTCATGGAAACGTTAAAGTCAGGTGAGAAAAATATTGATGCTTAATAAATTAAACCCAAATATGTTCAACACAAAGGTGAAAATTGTGAGCTTGGCTTTGAGTATCTATGCCAGTATGGTAAGTGTAGGTAACAGGGAAGTTGGAATTTTCATGCCAACATTCAACATGAAACCGCCAGTCAGAGAAAACTTGTTCTTCCATGTCCATGAAAAGTGGCTTCACATTTTTCCCAAGAGCTCAGGAAAGCCTCAGGGAACCAGTCCCTTAGAAATAGAAGTATTCTATTCTGGTAAAAAAAAAAAAAAGTTTATAGCTTATTTTCAGAAACATCTCTGTGTTTAACATCGCTGGGAAAACATCACTGGCTTTTTGAGCAAATTGCCAACCATGTATCACATGTGATGATACTGGCTGCTGGAAGGAAGAGTAAGGCAGGAGACCTCAAAGGCCAGACCAAAGAACTTGCTGGATAGAGATTGGTATGAAAAGGGAAGTGGGGAAGAGTGAGAGAAAAAGAGAAAGCGAAGGGTAAAGGAGTGAGAAGAGAAGGGGAGGAAGGACAAACAGAATGAGGAGGAGGAAAGTGGAGGACGAGGAAAAAAACTAGAAGGGCAAAGATGAAGTGGGAGGAAGAGGATGGTAAGGAGAGAGGTTGAGGAAAGAGGAGGGGGAAGGGAAAAGTGGTGAAGGTAGAAAAAAAACGTGGAGAAGCAGGAGAAAGCAAAGAAAAGGAAAATTTAGGGAGAGGTGAGATGTGGTGAAGAGAAGATGTTGGGAAAGGGCTAAGAGACTAGTCTACAGAGGGGAGAGTGTGGAAGGAGGAGAGAAAGGGAGGGAGAAAGAAGTTTAAAAGAGAACTGTCAAACAAGAACTAGAATCTATATTGGCAATACCCTAACTTTTCATTTCTAAAGTAAATATTTTTTTATGGTCATAAAATAATCACACTGTACCCAACAAGTTTTTAAAAAGTCAGGAGTTGCTTAAATACTGAGGAAATGTTTCTTGCCTGAATTTATTCAGAAAGTGACCTTGCTCTTCAAGAATCATTTCTACCCAGACTCTAACCAGGCTTAGATGATTGAATTTGCTGTTAATAAAATTTACATTCACTTGAGAAAACAAAAAGTTTAAAATTCTAGATGACAAAGAAATCCCCAAGTGAATCCACAAAAACTGTGAATTTTCATAATTTAAAATGTAGCTATTTTTAAAACTCTGTTTTCTTTTTTCATGAGAGAATTTTATTGTCATAACCCAATTTTACCTTAATCCTTACCATCCACAGAGCCAATATATGCACAGAAAGTTTCAATTTTGTGAAGGCAAGTCCATTAAAGGCAACTGTCTCTCTTTCATTGTCAAATGGGATGTTGATTTTAGATGTAAAAAACAGCCTCCTACAGTCTACAGTCTACTATAAAGAATTCTTAAAATAGTGCTACCTCAAGACCCTGCTATATCACTCCTAGGCATATATCCAAAATATGCTCAAGTATACAACAAGGACATTTGCTCAACCATGTTCATTTATTCTTAATAGGTTTATTCATAACAGCCTGAATCTGGAAACAACCCAGATGTCCCTCAACTGAGGAAGCAATACAGAAATTGTGGTACATTTACACAACAGAATACTACTCAGCAATTAAAAACAAAGAAATCATGAAATTTGCAGGCAAACGGTGAGAACTAAAAAAAGATCATCCTGAGTGAGGTATTCCAGAAGCAGAAAGATACACACAGTATATACTCACTTATAAGTGGATATTAGATATATAATAAAGGATAATCATACTAAAATTTGTACCTAAAGAAGATAAGCAATAAGTAGGACCCAGGGTAAGATGCTCAGTCCCCATTCAGAAGGACAGGATAGATATCGGAAGAGGGAGAAAACAGGGAATAGGATAGAAGCCTACCACATAGGGCCTCTGAAAGACTACGCAGCAGGGTATCAAAGCAGATACTGAGACTCATAAACAAACTTTGCGCAGAGTGCAGGAAATCTTATGAAAAAAGGGGGAGATAGAGAGACCTTGAGAAGACAGGAGTTCTTCAAGGAGAGCAACAGAACTAAAATTCTGGGCCTAGGGGTCTTTTCTGAGGCTGATACTCCAACCAAAGGCCATTCGTAGAGATAACCTTAGAATCCCTGCAAAGATGTAGCCCATGGTTGCTCAGTCTCCAAGTGTGTTCTCTAGTAAGGGGAACAGGGTCTGTCTCTGACATGAACTCAGTGGCTTTGATCACCAGTAAGGAGAACAGGGTCTGTCTGTGACATGAACTCAGTGGCTTTGATCACCTCCCCCTGAGGTGGGGGAGGTGAGATAGAGGGAGCAGCCTTACCAGGCCACAGAGGAAGACAATGCTGAGTCCTAATGCGACCTAATAGGCTGGCTAATAGGCTAGGGTTAGATGGAACGGGAGAAGGACCTCCTCTATAAGTGGACTGGGGGAGGGGAATGGGAGAAGAGGATGGGAGGGCAGGATTTGGAGGGTTCAAGGAAGGGGCTATAGCTGGGATCCAAATGAATAAACTGTAACAAATATAAATAAATAAATAAACAAATAAATAAATAAATAAAATGTCTGGGGAGATACTTTCTGGTGAGTAGGAAAAGTTTGGGATTAAACATGTGAGCAAAGAAAAAAATATATAATCCTATACTTTGAAAGTTTACAGTCTTACCAATAAAGCCAATTTTAACCAGAAAAAAACACAAAACAACAACAAAAGGAAATCTTAAAGAGTTGGATATTTTTCTAGAGTAATATCTGAAACAATAAAAATACTAGATATAAATATTCTTTATACTGTTTATGAATACATTAATAGTGACCTCTGAACTCTCAGAACTTTGTTGATATTGCTATTTTTAGGTTGTAAAAAAAATAGAATTTATACTACCTCAAGTTTTATCTATGACTAGATTACCATTTTTCCAGCAAGCAAAATATATTTAAAAAGTCATGTGTTGTTTGTTTTATGAATGCATTTAATATACGCATACAATATAAAAATCAAATTTGGAGATATATACACACATGTATAGCTATTTCTTTGGGGGTTTGAATGATTTTTCTTGTGAGATAAGTTCTCACTGTATAGGGCTCAGGATGACTTCAAATAGACTGCCCTCCTTCCTCAGTTATCCTAGTGATGATAATACAAGTGAGCATAGCCATTCATGACTGCTATGTATTTTGTATAAGGAAAAGTAATCTAGGCTAAAACCATTAAACATTTTTTGTTTGTTTGTTTTAGTGTTTCCTTTTTATTTGGGGGTGGTGGTGGTGGGTTTCTCCACCTCATTTCTGGTATTTGATTTCTATGGACCATTTGCCATGGCTGGCAATTCAGTATGTTATTTTTCGATGAAACATTGATGCATTTCTCATTTAGAGAAAAAAGTACATGTATCAGTTGTTTTGAGCTTGTACTGTCTTTCCATAATGGAAGACAACTTATGACCGAGTGGCTGTTTAATGATCAAACACTTAAAGGTATAAGCATGCTGCCAGTAAATAACAGATTTTATGATGATTGCACAGTATATATGCTTTAATTTAGGATATGCTAAAATCTTTGGAAAGGCTTTAGGACAGTTTGCTCTGATGAACTGCGTGTGTCTAATGATTCAGGGTAGGTCATTCAGCCCATAAATCCTGCAATATTGTGTTTGCTAAGTGGCACCAAACATAATTTGCATATTCTTACTGTGTTAGGAAAAACAATAAACTTGACAATAATGACAATAAACTTGAGAATATAGAGATTACTATAGATTTAAAAAAAAAATAAATGCGGCAATGTCCTACCCAGGCGATCTCTGTTCAGCTGTGTTGTTCACAATGTATGTGTCGTATCCAGCATCTTTAAAGACTTCTGGGTCAAGGCAATGCTTGTACTACTAGCTCATGACAAAGCAATGAGGAAGCCAAGAGCTGGATCCTTCTTTAGACTCCATTAATAATGATGATTGAGCTTCTGAACAGAATTGTGTTCCTGTTGCACACTCAAAATTGTCTGAGGTACCTCAAGAGAAACCCATTCTTACCTAAATCCCCTCAGCTGAAGATTTCAACAGGCTCCAAACTCAGTCAACTATTTCAGTTCAGAATAAGGTACAATTAAATATGGTTAGTATGGAATACTTTTTTTTAAATGTAGCATATGGGCTAGAGAGATACTTCAGTGAGGAGAGTGTCTGCCTTGAAACAGATTGAGGACTTGGACTCCATCCCCGGAAGCCATGACAATGGCTGCAGAGTGGCTTGTAGCAGGACAGCTTTGCTTCCTGTGTAATTACATGCACAGTGTCCTTTAAACTGAAAACGAATCTCGCTTACTATTTTAAACCAACTCTCCGTGCTATGCACAGGAGTTGACAAAGCTCCATTATATGAAAGGGAGGCAAAAATTGCCATAGTGTTTAGCGGCCACATATTGCATGTTGCTGTTCCTTTCATTTTATCCAATCATCAGAAGAGCCTTTGACTGTAGTCATGTGCTGAATGTTGTTTACAGTGGAATAGTATCCAGGTCACTGCATGTTGAATCTCTGCCTAAAGAAGCAAGATGAAAATCTCTACAGGATTCAAAAATAATGGCGTTCTTTTTCTCCTTCTCCTTCTCCTTCTTCTTCTTTCTTCTTCTTCTTCTTCTTCTTCTTCTTCTTCTTCTTCTTCTTCTTCTTCTTCTTCTTCTTCTT
>NW_026585698.1:12455647-12473013 GCF_907164565.1 Psammomys obesus | reverse complement strand
TTCTTCTTCTTCTTCTTCTTCTTCTTCTTCTTCTTCTTCTTCTTCTTTTTCGTCTTTCCCTCCTCTTCCTCCTCCTTATTCTTATTCTCTTCATGACAAGGTTTCTCTGTGTAGCCCTGGCTGTCTGGGAATTTGCTCTGCAGACCAGGCTAGGTTTCCACTCACAGAGATCCACCTGCCTCTGCCTCCCAAATGCTGGGATTATAGCATGGAAATAATTAAGAGCCCTCAAGATGGATCAGCGAGTAAAGGAACTTGTTATCCATCCTTAAACCTGAGTTTCTTATTCCCAGAACCCACATGTATAAGAAAAGAACTGACTCTTACAATTTCTCCTCTAACTACCACATGTGCTGTGGAATGTGCATTGAGCATGAATTAACACATGTGGTAAATAAATTAATACTGTACTGAAACACAAATAAGTATACAATGTCCCAAAAAAGTTAAAGAGAAAACTAAGCAATAACATAGGAGCTTTAACTATATACATGAAATATGAATTTGCTTTAGGTATTTTTAGAAACTGTAACAGACATTTTAGAATTCATCCTCTGGGTCCAGAGTCAGTAGCTCTAATCTCCAACAGAGAAGAATGTAAGTGATCATCACTCACTATGTTTCCTAAAGACTACAACCTGCAGCTTCCCTTGAGGAAATATTTATCATATATTTGAAAGTCTAAATGCCTACCCGTTTTAAATATTATTGAACTTCAAAAAAGACTTAGGTTGCAACCATTGAAGGCTCAAGTTCAACATTCTTCCTAATAACTAAAAAATGTGGGTGTGGTTATCCTGATGCATTCCAATCACCTTATCAGTAAGTCATTTAGAAATAGCATTCAACCTCTTCTTAGTGCTTAGTTCTCCAAATGCTGTAAAAGTCTCATTATCCATGACAGTAGGAGGGACTGAGAAGCTGCGGCTCAGCTGCAGCAGGCATTGTGAAGCGTCACGGGAAGGGACTGCTGGCTGCAGTAGTCTGAATATTAATGACTTGATAAAGGTTTTAATAATTTTGGCGCTCTTCCTGCCACTCATACACCTCTTTTTCTAATATGTTTACATATATTATCTGTATGGGTCTTTAAGAAATAATGTAAGTTAATTGCTGTGATTCAGTCCTGTCTGCAGCTTCTGCGACATATCAAAGCAACATTTCAAACTTCATGTCGTTATACAATCCGATCCAACAGCTGACAGACTTATTGTATGATGCCTCAGTGAGCTGTTGAGGCAAAACGGGTTCCCAGCACACTATCTCTAGCTATGACAACGGTGATAACCCCATCCTGCTACTGTCCCAGGATAAACTTTCCTAAAAGGTAGACAGCAAGGTTTATTGGAGTTAACAAATGATGAACTTATTAAATATCATCAGTATTTGTGTTTATTGGTACCCTTTGCTTGATCAGAATTAAATTCTTCTCATGGTTCATTAAGGCAGAAAGGGAACCTCTAAAGAGTGTGAATCTTCACTCCTCTTTAGTAATTGCTTATCTTGGGGAATGGAGGACCATACTGTGCAATGTAAACTATTATTTTATAAATAAGTATTCATGCTGCCTCCTGTAGTGAGCTGAATGGGAGATTGAGCTGTCCCTTAGCTAAGTATTTTTTTTTTCAAATATCACTGTCAACCTCCTCACATTTTAAAAACATGACACAGACTTCAACAAAATATGGTCTATATTAATTCTTGAAATTGCATTTTAGTTGTAAAAAAAAAAGGGATGTGTGTATCTTGAGTGACAACAGAAATGTATTAATTATAGTAAATTATATCCAAATCTTTGAAGTACAGAATATTTATTTATTGGTAATCAACAAAGCACATATGCTTTTTAAAAGAATAAGTAAAGTTCACCTAACCACTATTTTGAAGCTTTACTCTGTTTGCAATGTACCTGTAGAGGAGTCACAGAAGTAATATTATTTTTTATTTATTGGGACTTGAACAAAACGAACACTACTTAATAAATTATTGTTACCCCAATTCTTTGTGATATGTCATTTCTATTTTATAAGATGGCCTGAGGCGATTCCTCGGTGAGTAAACTGCCTGCTTATTAGCATGAAAACCTGAGTTCAGATCCCCAGGACTTTCGTAGAAAGCTGGTATGCTGTTGGCTTGAAAGAGATAGGGACAGATAGATTCCCAAAGGTCACTGGCCAGCCAGCCTAGCTTGACAGATGAGGGTCAGGTTCACCGAGACCATGCCTTTAAGACAAAAAGTGTGTAGAGGGATCAAAGAAGACACCCAAATTTGACAATCTCAACATGAAGCATATGAACACACATTCACACACACATTCAAATAACACAATTAAAATTGAACTTAAAGGGCATTTTGTGTTTTACCCTTATTCAGATCACTTACAGCAATTCCTTACTATGTCTAAACCAGCTGCTTTGTACTAAGAGAGATGAAAGTAGTTTTACCAACTGGAATCAAATCTCGTCTAACCTTACGATCTGGAACAAGAACAAATCAGCCACCAAGTGTTCTGACTTTGCTTACAGCAAATATGATTAAATGTCTTCTAATGAATACATCAATGCTTTGCCTAATTGTATGTTTCCTGGGATTCTAGGAAACATACCTCTGGTTCATTACTTTTTTTTTTTTTTTTTTTTTTTTTTTGAATGAGCATTTATTTATGAGTCTTTTGGGGAACATATTTTCTTTTCTTTTTAGCTGTTAACTTTATTTATTGAGTTGTTCAATCATAATTCCCATCCTCCTATCCTCCTTTCCTACCTTTCCTCTCTCCCCCTTTCCCCCTTCCCCTAACCCTCAGGAAAGAGCCCCGCCCCCATCAACTAACCCACCCCATTGCTTCATGTTGCATCAGGACTAAGCACATCCTCTTTCACTGTGGCTTGGCAAGGCAGCCCCACCAGGAAGAAGTGATCAAAAAGCATGAAACAGAGTCCATGTCAGAAACAGCCCCCACTCTCCTTATTGAGGGACCCACAAGAAAACCAAGTTACCCTTTGGGTATGTATGTAGGAGGCTTAGATCCAATCCATTCATGCTTCTTAGATGGTGCTTCAGTCCCCACAGGGATCCCTGGGTCCAGTTTAGTTGACTCTGTTGTTCTTGTAAAGCTCTTGTCCACTCTAGGTCCCTCTATCCTTTCCCCAACTCTTCCAAGGCTCACTGCACTCTGCCCAATCTTTGACTATGAGTCTCAGCGTCTGTTTTTATCTTTTGCTAGGTAGAGCCTCTCAGAAGCCAGCTATGCTAATGCTCCCATCTGCAAGCACAGCAGAGTGTCTCTGCTAGTTTCAGAGGTTGACTCTTATCCACGGTGTGGGTCTTAGGTTGGCCAGTGATTGGCCGGACATTCCCTTCATCTCTGCTCCATCTTTATCAATGCACATCTTATAGGCAGGGTATGTTTTGGTTCAAGGTTTTTGTGGGTGGGTTGGTTTTCCACCTACCTCCACTAGAAGTCCTGTCTAGTTAGAGAATGGCCTCTTCAGTCTCCATGACCCCTAATACTAGGGGTCTCAGCTAGGGTCACCTCCCATATTCTCGCTGAAGCCTACCCTATTGTACATCTCCAGCATGTCTCAGAAATGCCCCCTGCTTACAGTTTACCTTCTATCTGCAAGCCCTCTGTCTTCTCACCGGCACACTCCCCATGTCTGTTCCCCACTCTAGTTTCCCTCCGTGCTCCCTCTCCTATCCTGTTTTGTCTCTTCAGTCACTTCTGCTACCTATTCTATTTCCTCTTCTGAGTGAAATTCAAGCATCCACCATTAGGCCCTCCTTGTTACTTAGCTTCTTTGGGTCTGTGAATTGTAGTGTGGCTATTCTGTACTATATGGCTAATATCTGCTATAAGTAAATACAAACCAGGTATATCGTTCTGGGTTTGGGTTACCTCACTCAGGATTGCCTTTTCCAGTTCCATCCATTTGCCTTCAAATTTCATGATTTCCTTGTTTTTAATAAATGTGCCACAGTTTCTTTATCCATTCTTCAGTTGAGGGACATCTGGATTTTTTTTTTTCCATCTTCTGGCTATTATGAATAAAGCTGCTATGATCATAGCTGAGCAAGTGTCTTTATTGCATTGTGGAGCATCTTTTGGATGTATGCTCAGTAATGGTATGGCTGGGTCTTGAGGTAGAGCTATCCCAACATTTCTGAGAAAGCAGCTAGATTGATTTGCAAAGTGGTTGTACAAGTTTTGTACTCCCGCAAGGAACAGAGAAGTGTTCCGCTTTCTCCACATCCTTCCCAGCATGTGCTGTCACTTGAGTTTCTTTTATCCTAGCCATTCTGACAGGTATAAGATGGAATCTCACAGTTGTTTTGATTTGCATTTCCCTGATGACTAATGACTTTGAGCATTTCTTTAAATGCTTCTCACCCATTTGAGATACTTCTGTTGAAAATTTTTTTGTTTAGCTCTGTACCCCATTTTTAATTGGATTATTTGTTTTGTTGGTATTTAATTTCCCTAGTTCTTTATAGATTTTGGATATTAGCCGTTTGTCAGAGTTAGGGTTGGTGAAGATCTTTGGCCAGTCTGTAGACTGACATTTTATTCTGTTGACAGTGTCCTTTGCTTTATAGAAGCCTTTCAGTTAATAAGGTCCCATTCCATGATTGTTGATCTTAGAGCCCAAGCTGTTGGTGTTCTGTTCAGGAAGTTGCCTCCTGTGCCGATGAGTTCAAGGGAGATTCACACTTAGTCTTTTCTAATATAATTAGTGTTTCTGGTTTTAGAAAAATGCAAATATATCTGTATTTATCATCCTGCCCCCAAACTATTAATTTTCTAAATAGTGGTGTTTTTTTGTTTTTGTTTTTGTTTTTTTTTTAAGAGAACTAATAGGTCTTTTAGCATCTTGATAAAACTTTCTGTTCCCACTGTCTTAAACATTTTTTTCAATAAGTCTGAGATAGCAAAGCTAAGTATGAAGGTACAGTGCATGTAAATGATCTCAAAGAAAGCTAAGATGTCTACATGCTTTTGAAGACCTTAGGCTTCTGATATGTTTAGTAAGGGGGAACTCAGTTATTTATAGAAGCATGCCTCCCTATGGAGAATTAAAGACTGTAATCTGAGGAAAATTGTCCAAAGAGGAGACATAGCAAATTAATACTTGTCAATGTTCAAATACACAAAAGCTGCTTATGAAATAGTCACAAGAAAGATTGTGATTGGCTTATGTAAAAGGAATGTCAATCAAATCTAAGAAACTGCTCACTAATGAATGAAACCAATGGGAGGGACAGAAATCAGTCAGTTGATTCTGATTCATGAACGTGTGAAGGAGCTTGCAAAATGTCATGATGGAAATGAGGACAGTCTGAGAAAATTGGTGCTGGTTCATTACTGATGAGCAGGAAATAATTCATAATAATCTATAAATATTATATATTTCTGGGCTGGGACCATAGTTCAATGGTTGGTATTTTGTCTAACACATATAAGGACCTAAGATAAATTCCCAGCAGATCTCTCTCTCTCTCTCTCTCTCATAGTCTTTGAAAAATATGGAATAAAGGAATAAAATATGGAAGGAATGAGGCTACAATCTTAATAAATCATGAAATTAAAATCTTTTAATGACAAGTATACCTAATAAAATCTATTTAAAACCAGAGCTTTTAACAATTAAAAGTCTAGAGATATTTCTAATTGTGATGGTTATGAATCTCATATCCCCTGTAAATGAAATGTCCATGGAGGGATTGCCAGAGTTTTCAAGATTCTACATACTTTAAATAGACCATAGATGAAGACTGTAAAAAAAAAAAAATCTTTTCTTTTGTTTTTTATTATTAGCTGAGTCTTGACATCTCTGTGTGGCCTAGGATGGCCTTGAATTTAGGGTGGTTCCTCCTCACTTACCAATAGCAGCAAACACAGGAATGTAACACCATATCATTCTTGATGCTATAAAGGTCTTAAAAGTGCAGAAGCCTACCACAGAGGGCCTCTGAAAGACTCTACGTAGAAGTGGATCAAAGCAAATGCTAAGACTCTTAACCAAACTTTGGGCAGAAGGGGGAGATAGTGGGACCTGGAGAAGACAGGAGCTCCACAAAGAGAGTCACAGAACCAAAACATCTGGGCACAGGAGTCTTTTCTGAGACTGATACTTCAACCAAGGACCATTCATGGATATAACTTAGAACTCCTGCTCAGATGTAGCCCATGGCAGCTCACTATCCAAGTAGGTACAAGGGGAACAGGGACTGTCTCTGACATGAACTCAGTGGCAGGCTCTTTGATCCCCCCCCCACACACACACACAGCAGGGAGCAGCCTTGCCAGGCCACAGAGGAGACAATGCAGCCAGTCCTGATGAGACCTGATAGGCTAGGGTCAGATGGAAAGGGTGGAGGACTTCCTCTATTAGTGGATTTGGAAAGGGGAATGGGAGGAGAAGAGGGAAGGAGTGTGGGATTCGGAGGGACTAAGGGAGGGGGCTACAGCTTGGAGACAGAGTGAATAAACTGTAATTAATATAAAAATTTGATATAAAAATGGATAGGAATGAATGGGAGGTGTTTGGCTTTTGTTTCATTCCATGCAGGCGGAATAGCAAACCAGCTTTAGAACTCACAGAATGTGGCCCACCAGCTAGCTCAAACAGAGTGAGGCATATGAAACCTCTAGGGGAACCTCCATCCCCTCACTGGGCTGCATCATTGGCACTTTCAATATCAGTGATTGATCTTTCTCAGGCATTGCTGCTGGAGCAGATTAATTATTCATCCAACACCCTCAGAAAGGACTCAGGGATGTAGACTGTTCGAAGTGTTCACCACCCTTAGAAAGAATTTGGAAAAGCAAATTAATAAAGTAATGTTACAATATTTTCGCTGGTGGCTTTGATATAGAAAATCTCAGGGAACAATTTGAAGTTCAGAAAGGCACAATCTTAATAGTTGGGCTAGGGTAGTTTTGAGTCAGGAAACAAGAACAATGGGAGCCTGACTAGTACCTTTCTCTCTAGAGCTGGCCTCTAGAGAGTGATCAAGACGATGACTAATTTCTTATGCCCATTTTTGCTCTCAGCTTTCTGATATGATTTAATAAAAATTGCCAATGTGTACATACACACCTTGAGAGTTTAATGTAGAAATGACTGTTTTTTTTAGATTTGTGATTCTTTCACATTTTTCTAGGATTATTTTTTTATGATAAATAATAAAATAAAGGATTCTTTCTTTGTAACTGCAAATGGTAGCCTGCCAGAAAGGGAAACTGGCTTAGGAAAAATTACCTTGCTTTCTTACACTTTGCTAATCTAGAACAAGTTGCTTAACTACAAATGTGTGTGGATTCCTCAGAATCTGTTTTTTTGTCCATAAGATGTAAAGCATTTGATCATATGAGAACACTGGGCAACATTTTTTTACATATACTCATTGTAATTGTTCACTTAAAAAATAGAATGTTATCACATCATGATTTTTGTACTGCTTAAAAGATTTTGCTGGGATGTATAAGCTGCGGGAGAAAGAAAAAGGAAAGGTGTTGTGCTTTGCTCCCTCCACAAACTGTGTGTATATGTGTGTATACTTGTGCATATGTGAAGATGTTGGAGCTTATTGGAGTCTTGCTTTATCCATCAGGTGTGTGTGTGTGTGTGTGTGTGTGTGTGTGTATGAGTGTGAGTGTGTATCTACTTTACATTCCTTGTTGACCCCAAGTCCCCTCCTTAGATTGCTGAACATGCTGACAGAACCAGTCTTCAACAACCTTTTTTTTTTTCCCCAGTTTTAACACAATAACATAAAGTAATGGGGGAGAAGAAGAGATATTTTAGAGAGCCATGACCTTGAAGGGACACGTAGTGGGGAAGATGGACAGAACATAAGAAGACAGGCATCTAGAAAATGATGGTGTTTACAGTGAGTGTGGGGTGAGGAATCAGTTAACATTAATTTACAGGGGAGGAGTGATAAGGTCCTGAGCCGCTGTGTGTGACCGACACACTAAAACAGGCGGTATTCAGAACTCAGGTGAGAAATCAGTGTTTTGGCTCCCACAGCAAATAACACTAAGCATTCCAGGCTGGTCCTCCCCACAGGAAAAGATGTTTACAAAGGGAATCTCAGGAGCCATTTCCCTTGGCTCAAAGTGTTTCTGGGAGGGGCTTGGGGTAGTCCCACTGACCTCACCAATTTTATGTAAATTGTCCTGTGCTGCAATCTTCCTCTTCTGTTGGAAACTTGATCCATTCTGACAAAACTCTTCTTTCCATGGCTATCCTGTTGGTTACACTAGCATTATAAATGCCATGTTGTAAAAAAATAATACACCATCATTTACAAACTCAGACATGATATTTCACAGCATCTTACTACAATACATGTATTTTTCTGGACTGTGAGAGATAAATGGGGCTTGATTTTAACTGACTTTTTTAAAACCACATGTATTTTTCGTGATAAGAACCTATTGTGTCAGATATTATTATGAGAATATAATTTAGCTATGTATAATCACCTCTCTGTTACATAGAACCACATATTTCACAATTTCTACTTCATGATTTTCTGTTTCATTCACTCAGCTACAATGCACTTGTTAGTCTACTGTGCTTAAAAGAAATGCTTTCACCGAAGTAATTTAATCAAATGACTTTTGTTTTTGAAGTAAAGGGAATCTTAAAATATTGTAGTCTGGAGTGCCCTTCAGTCTGTTTCAGAGCCAAGCACCTGCTCGTCCTGAATCACTCCTCTTAGCTTTTACCCATTTGTGTCATTTTTTTGTGCTGTTTTGTTTAATTTCTTTTTTACTTTATTTTTTCCCTTTATTTATTTCATCACTTTTCAGCCCAATCCCACCTGCCTTTCTCCTCTCCTCCCGGTCCCCACTCTCATGTTTGTCGATTTCCCTCTTTCCTTTTCAGAGAAGGGGAGGCCATCAAGGGGTACCAACCGCCCTAGCATCTCCAGTCTCAGCAGGACTAAGCACATCCTTTCTCACTGAGGCCAGGCAAGGCAGCACAGCTACAAAACAGGATCCAAAAGCAGGCAACGGAGTCAGAGAGAGCCCTACTCTGTTCTTAGGGGACCCACATGATGACCTACCTGCACATCTGCTACATGTTTGCATGGGGTCTAGATCCAGACCATACGTGCTCTTTGGTTGGTGGGTCAGTCTCTGTGAGTCCCCATGGACCCAAGTTAGTTTACTCTGTAGGTCTTCTTGTGGTGTCCTTGACCACTCTGGTTCCTCCTATCCTTCCACTCTTCCACAGAACTCTCTGAATTCGGCTTATTTTTCAGCTGTGGGTCTCTGTGTCTTTTTTTTTTCTTCTATCAGCTGCTGGTGGAGCTTCTTAGAAGACAGTTATGCTAGGTTGCTGTCTTCATGTCTGCCAGCATAGCATAGTAACATTAATAGTTACAAGGATTGGCTCTCTCCCATGGGGTGGGTCTGAAGCTGAGCAGACTCAGGCAAACAGACATCATTAATAAAATAATCAGTCTGCTGCATGCACTAACACATTTGCTTCTGAGTCGGAGTGCTACATATTTCTCAGTATTCTACAGTTCCAGCCAAAGAGAGGGAAGAAGTACAAAGAGCTGGCTGTTTGAAAACTTCACCTCACATTGACAGCCCTGCTGAGTGAACATCCTCTAGGTGCGTGGCTGAGGGCAGCTAACACAGTGTCCTTCTGTTGCCTCATTGTATGCTTTCTTGGCCCACATAGATTTCAGCTCTCCTGTGAGGGATGATTCTATGCACACTGCTAGCTGCTTTACTTCTGGGCTTCAGGATTTGTTTTTCTGAAGGCACAGGAAGTTCTCAGAGCTGCAGAAGGATTCATAGTGCAGGGTGAGTGGAGCTGGGTGTGATTTATGGTTAAGTCCCCAGGCTTCCCATTCTACAAGAAAGACTCAGGTCCCAGGAAGCTGTAGGTCTAGCTGTCCGTAGTTTTAACAAACACCTACGTACCATTTGCTGATTTGTCCCACTCTTTTGTCCTAAAGACTTAGTGTAACTAACTCCTAAGTAAAATATTAGCATTCCAGAGCCTATCCAGCTTTCCATGTTAAAAAAAAAAAAAAAGAAATTAACTATGCCTTTAGGCTTTAAAAAAGAAAAAGAGAGAAAACTGTGTAGAGAAAGCCCCAACTCTGCTAGGGGAGGTTTCAACAAGGAGCAAACCAGATAGCATGTTTTCATGGTCTTCTTTTCTCTTCTGCCTGCTGTTGTCTTGTGTTAACTTAATCAACTAGATTCTAAAAAGAATGCATCTATCCTATTCCTACAAAATAGCTTCTGAGTCCAGGAGAGCACAAAGAAAAAAAAAAAACTGAGGTTCAAAGCATTTCATTTACTCCCTACATAGGTTACCTTTAATAAGAGCAATCACAGTGTATATTTAACTTATATGCAATGTTGAGCGTGCATAGAAACAGCAAAATATTCTAGGTTATGAACTAAAACAGTTATCACATATGTCTGGAACATTAGATAACCAGTGATTCCTCAGAAACCACAACTTTTTTTTTTTTTTTTTGCTTCTAAAAGTATGAAAATATAATGCAAATATTTTTTGGAGCCATGTTGAAATCTGCTAAAGAGGTGAATGGGAACTCATTGATTGAAGCACTAAGAAGTCAGTGGTTTCATAGGGACATGAAGAAGAAATATTTAACATGATGATCAAATTTTACTTATGTAGACATGGTGCACTCTTCATTCCAAATTTATTATAATATCTAATATAGCATTTCCTAGCGGACATTTTGTCCACAAAGATCAAAAGCAAACACCAGTGTCAAATACTAATACTCCAAACCAATAGTGCAATGGGAAATTACCCTGAAGTAAAGGTGATAGAAGAGGAAAGGAAAATTTGAACAGTGAATGATAACACTTTATACTTGACAATCCCAAAACATGGAAAATTAAAGACACAGAGCACATGATGGCAGTCTGTGAGACTAAAGGTTTAAGTTACACCTCACATCACTGGGGGCCAAGGGCATTTTATTATATGAGATCAACATGCAGAGCCAATGTGATATAGACAGGGAAACCCCACAGTGATCTCGAAATGTGCAGAGGAGAACCTGGAGCAGAGAAGCAAACAAAATGCTACTTTAAGACTCACTCTGAAAAATGGCACAACTACAGGTTCTCAGTTAAACATACCTTTTAAAAACAGAGGTAAAAATATCATGGCACAAACTCAGTGGCAGGCTCTCTGATCACTTTGACTTAGGAGGGTGCATCCTTGCCAGGCCACAGAGGATGATGATGCAGCCAGTCCTGGTGAGACCTGATAGGCTAGGGTCAGATGGAAGGAGAGGAGAGTCTCCCCAGTCAGTGCACTAGGGGAGGGGCATAGGCAGAGAAAAGGGAGGTGGGGAGAGCTTAGGAGGAGATGAGGGAGGGGGCTACAGCTGGGATGTAAAGTGAATAAATTGTAATGAATAATAAATAAAAATTAAAAAAACAACATGACAAATCACAGTTCTCCAAGAACCTTAAGTATATTTTGTTGACAAGGGTGCTAGATTTTATGAAATTCTCAAATTAACTCATCACAGTGATGAAATGAAGTTCTCAAATTGAACAAAACATTCTCTATTGCTCAAAATGTGTTTAAGGACACAGTCGAGGAAATACTTTAATATCATTCTTTTCTTAGAAGACAGAAAATGCCTGTTATAAAGAGCCATAATAAAAGCCCTATTTTAACTGGGTTTGATGGCACCTGCCTGTAATCTCAGCATTCAGGAGGCAGAGACAGAAGGATTTTTGCTTCAGGGCTAGCCTGGGTTATCCTGTGAGACCATGGATGAAGACAAATAAACACATAATAAATAAATAGGCTTGGATCAGATAGAAGGGGTGGAGGACCTCACCTCTCAGTGGACTAGGGGAGGGGCATAGGAGGAGAAGAGGGAGGGAAGGTGGGATTGCGAGGGGCTGAGAGAGGTGGCCATAAACAAATGTAAAACACCGACTCATTTTACAGTCATTTTCCATCTATAAATGCGTGTACTAAACCTTTTTTTCAAAAGCTTATGTTAATCACTATTACATATTCATGGCATTTTAAATTCATGTATGGCCTAAGTATGACTCCTAAGCATGACTCATTGGTTTGAATTCTACTTACACAAACATGAATATGAAAACTTTTTTTTCCCTATGTTCAATTTGTTTGAGCTAGAACATGCAAGTATATATTTAACTTTGTCTCTTCCAATGTTGCACAAAGTTTGGAGCAATATTTTTGTTACAAGCACTGTTGGTTTTCAAGATGACAAATAAATATTCACGCCTCTTTTATTTTATACCTGACCTCTCAAAGAGAACTTATGACCCTCTTTTTCCTCTTCTATTCTTCATGTTACCTTGCAGAGAGATCAGGTCGAAAGACACAAATGATAGTTTATTTTGTCACAACGGTGTCATGACTATCCATCACAGTACTGCTACCTACCTCAGAGGCAAAGGACAAGATTTTACCAAGTATTAAGGATACAGACT
Source organism: Psammomys obesus (assembly GCF_907164565.1). Classification (NCBI taxonomy): domain Eukaryota; kingdom Metazoa; phylum Chordata; class Mammalia; order Rodentia; family Muridae; genus Psammomys; species Psammomys obesus. The sequence goes on along the minus strand of NW_026585698.1, from coordinate 12,460,513 downwards.
GGACTCTATAAAGATGCTACATCACAGCACTAGGGAGGGTGAATGGGAGCATCATGAGATTGAGGTCAGCCTAGACCTGAATTTAACAAATTCCGTGCCATTTGGGCTACAAAGTATGAGGCCATATGTCAAAGTAATAAGCAATACTCTTGTGTTCTCAGAGTTATCACTTTCTGTATCTGAGTTCACTCTGTGTGCAGCATCCAGCCCTTCTGAAAACTGTGAATTGGATCCAACGTGAAAGCATTGATGCTGCTCCTGTTGTTGTCCTCAGTAATACCCAGATGCTTGCCTCTGACTTGGACACCTTGGGTTTGTTATTGAGACCTGGAAATCTGGCAGACTAACTCATTGTTTTGAAAGCAAAATATACTTTATTTCTCTAAATTGATCAAGTCTGATGAACTTGAAAATATACTTAGCTGTGTGATAACATGTATTCAGTGCAATGCCAATGGAACAGCTGCTAAGAACATATGATAGATACAAACCAGAAGAGAAAAAAATATGGGTTTCTTCTACAAACTTGGAATCAACAGCTACTGATTGGCATATAAATGTTTTATGTTTTACACTGACTTCTGTATAATAATGTAAGTCTGTATTATGTTTTCTAAAGAAATTCACACAGATACTGGATAAGGTTAACTCACTGATACCTTCTTAGAGAAACCTTTCCTTATTATGGATTTTTGAACTTCCCATGAAAAATGTTGTCCATCTGGTGTAGATGGGAACCTATTTCCATTAATCAAAATATTATCATCTTCAAGGTAGATCCTAGGCACAACATATCATAAATGCACTATTTCAAATCAGAAATATTTTGAAAATAACAACAGCAACAAAAAATTAAGGCATTGAAATATTTAACTAATTAACCAAAACAGGAAGGTAAAGCCCAGTCAAGAAATGGGAACACCATTTGGGTATATGCTCAAAAGTGGTAATAGCTGGATCTTGATGTAGCACTATTCCCAATTTTTTTTTAGAAAGTACCAGAATGATTTTCAAAGTGTTTGTACAACTTTGCATTTGCTCACCTATGTTCATAGCAGCTTTATTTGTAATAGCCAGATTCTGAAAACAACCTAGATATCCCTCAACAGAAGAATGGATACAGAAATTGTGGAGCATTTACACAATGGAATACTACTCAGTTATTAAAAATAAGGAAATCATGAAACTTGCAGGCAAACGGATGAAACTAGAGAAGATTATCCTGACTGAGGTAACCAAAAGCCAGAAAGACATGCCATAGTATGCACTCGCTTATAAGTGGATATTAGTGATATAATATAGGATAACCATACTAAAATCTGCAGACCTAAAGAAGCTGAACAACAAGAAGGACCCTACGAAGGACGATTAATTTTCATTCAGAAGGCAAACAGATAGACAGCAGAAGCAGTGGAAGACAGGGAACAGATAGGACAGGAGCTTACCATAGATATTGTCTGAAAGGATCCAGCCATCAGAGTATCAAAGCAAATGCTGAGACTCACAGCCAACTTTGGGCAGAGTGCAGGGAGTCTCATGAAAGAAGGGAGAGATAGAAAGACCTGGACGGGACAGGAGCACCACAAGGAGACAAACAAAGCCAAAAGGTCTGGGCTCAGAGGGACCTGCAGAGACTGACATACCAACGAAGGACCATGCGTGTAGAAGACCTAGATGCCCTGCTCAGATGTAGTCCATAGGAGCTCTGTCTCTATGTGGGTCCTGGGTAAGCGGAGCAAGTGAAGTCACTGACACGAACTCCATTGCCCACTCTTTGGTCACTCCCCCCTAGTGGTGGGTATGGCCTTACCAGGACACAGAGGAAGAGGATCCAAGCAGTCTTGATGACACTTGATAAACTAGGGTCAGATGTCAGGGGAGGCAGTCTCTGCTTTCAGTGCACAAGGGGAAGGGGATAAGGGGGAAAGAGAGAGGGAGGGTGCAACTGGGATGAGTAAGGGGTCTACAATTAGGATATAGAGCGAATAAATTTTTAAAAATACTAAAATAAAAGAAAATATAAAAACAAAAAGTTTCAAGAAGCTAATAAAAAAAGTAAAAGAAAAGAAAGGGGAAAACATAGTATTCTCAGAAGAGTAACAGCTGCAGAAAACCCATCAAGATAATCTCCATGTAATTTAGGAAAATGTTCTACAAGTAAAAGTGGTTTATTTACAATATCCCGGGACCAAGAAAGCTTGAAGATATCAGCATTCAGGAAATATTCTGGATCAAGTATTCCATTCTCCTAGCGTTCATAATGATTCCACTGTAACCTTTTCTTTATGTTTTATCCTGTGTCTCATGTTAATATTTAAAAAAGCACAATTTTAAAAGTCTTGTGATCTTTAAAAATTCCATTACCTAGAATTTCACATTTTCTTTAAAATTCCAGTCTCTTAACTGTATGCTATGGTGAATTACAAAAAAAAAAAAGTTGCATATTTCTTATTCCAGGAGGGAAGAGCCAGGGCATAGGGATAATCAAATCAAATCAAATCAAATCAAATCAAATCAAATCAAATCAAATCAAATCAAATCAAAAGAAAACCCTAACAGCATGAGGATCTCAGTATCCAATGTCTAGAACTCACTCATGATCTTCTGGGCTCCAATGGGCTTGGACAGGCTGACTTCTCTGCAAGGTCCCTTTGGCCTCAGGACCTTTACCGTAACTGAGACTGTACCTTCACGACGCTCTTCTGGCATCTCTTCAGGAACCACATTCCTGACATGTGGTGCCAAGCGTCAGCTTCTCTTCATAACGCCTTTACGTCTTTGAAGCTAGCAATACGTGGGAGACTTGCGCATTACCAAATATGGCTGCCAGCTTGATGCGTCCTTGTCTACTCGGAACCAGAGCATCTGTTTGTGGACCCCACAAAAAACACTCTTTTTCTGTTATGATTCCTTTCCCTGTCAGGATGGACTGTGTACTCTCAAACAGTGAACCAAAGAATAGCCTTCTTCCATAAGTTGCTTCTATCAAGTATTTTTTGCCACGCACACAAGAAAATTAACTAAAATATTTGTCATTGACTTAGTTCCTCAAATTGGAGACATCTTGAAATTTCATATTATTTCAAACATTCACAAAAACATAAAATTTTACATTATTGCATAGAAAAGTATAAACTACTTCAAGGTTTTCAGTAGTATTAACAGTAATATCGAACCAGATGAGCTCTTAGAACACTGTACAAATTACGAAATTATGGAGGCAGCTGATTATCTCTCTGTGACAGCAATGCCATGTAATAATGCTTATCCTGTACACTTTTATCCTATACAGCACACAGTATATCTGTGCATGTTTATTTGTTTGTGTGACGTATATTTATGCATAGAGTATGTATATGTTATTTAATAATTTGGTTAACAAATGAGTACATTTTTCCTATGTTCAAATTAATTATAAGGGGTTAAAAATAAGATATTAATCTGGTTATGACTCTTTCACTTGACCTCAAAAGCCTCATCATGTAGCAGTGTGCTTTCAAAAGGGAGTTGAGCGCGTTTGCCGATCACTGCCTTGGTAGTGTGTTCTCAGCTAAAGGTTCTGTCTGCTCCCTCAGGAGTCTGTTCCTAACCTGATGGAGCCTCACCTCTCCTTTCCCCATTTTGTGCAGGATAAAAGCAATTTGAAGTGGTTAAGTAAATTGCTAAAGATAATTTCGCTAAAAATAGTACAACCAGCTTGGACCAAGTTCTATGGAAGTTCAGAATTGGTATATTTTGCTAGATTAATTCCCTTTGGGAAAAAAAAAAAAGAAAGGAAATTTAGAGAGTATAAGAAAGGTGAATGACCCTAAATGAGGTAGCGTATTGCTAATGGGTGTCTTTAAAAACTAAAAGAAAATAACCTTCGATAATAGGGGAACACATTTCTATGCAGCAAAATACCACCAGAGTGCGTACTAGTAAGCTAGGCAGAACGTGAACAAGTGCAAGAATAATCACCCTCTATGACTGTATGTATTTTTTTTTATTTCCTTGAAAATGTGATAGTTGAAGGTCATTACTTGGGAGAAACCAGAAAAAGAAAAGAAAAGAAAAAAAACCCTAAGAAATAAAATCAAGGAGTATGTCACAGCAGTACACACTCCAATGGGGCCCTTGGGGCTGGATAAAAGGCCACAGGAATCCAGTGCCAAATGGTCAGCCTTGAAAACACACTTGTGAGTAACGTGTTTTCAGACTGATCAATATATGTGTGTGCGTGTGTGTGTGTGTGTATACATATATGCATATTATAACAATTGATGGAAAAAGAGGCCATCCGTTTGAAGGAAAGCCAGGAGGGCTATACAGGAGGGAATGGAAGGAGAAGTCCAAAGGGAGAAATGGAATTATGTCATAGTCTCAATAATAATATGTATATGTACTAAAAACCACCCCAGAAGTCCAATTTGTTTATTCAATTGTTCCTTACAAAACCGAGGAAAAGGCAGTTGAAAACGTTGTGGGGCTAAAGTTCTGCGTTTGGGCTATCTAAAATTTCATAATGTATTCACGGTATTGTCTCCTTCTGAAAATCTAGCCCTGTGCAGGCAGCTGGTGCAAACTGGAAGCATCCAGGAGCTGTGCCTCCCATTTAGAGGCTGTGCCACATACAAAGGATGCCACAGATGAGCACGCACTGGCCTGCAGCAACCTCCAGGCATGACAGCCATCATGCACACTAGCAGGTTAAGGGCTGCCTTATGGAGCACACGTGGAGTTCAAAACTTTACATAGCTTAAAATAAGCCACCAGGGATAATTGAATAAACACAGGGCTAGTAATTGACTCCAGGTGAGAAGACTTCACTCTGTACCCCAGAGAGAGAGAGAGAGAGAGAGAGAGAGAGAGAGAGAGAGAGAGAGA
>NW_026585698.1:12453374-12455637 GCF_907164565.1 Psammomys obesus | reverse complement strand
AGAGAGAGAGAGAGAGAGAGAGAGAGAGAGAGAGAGAGAGAGAGAGAAAGGCAGCTTTAATTCAGTTCAACAAAATTTTAATCTTTTAGGAAAAGGTAGCTCAATCAAGAAACACATTTCTCTTTTTTAAAATTAATCAATTATATTAGCTGAAGTATATTTGGAAAAAGCCCAAGGGACCCCCTCTACCCTGCACAAAGACTGACAGATCAGAACAAGATGGTGCATGAGGGGTTAGAAGCAGGAAAGGGAAGAGAGAGAAGATTTAGTTATGTTATAATCTCAAAAATAAATGGGATTAAAAGAATGACTACAAGTTCTACTATTTGATATAAATAAATAATTATGTTTTAAAAATAGTTACTAGGTGTGCTACTGCATGCTTTGTAACACCTGTCAAAATCGCTAAATTGAAAACTCAAGGGACAGCAAACTGGTGAGGATACCGAGCAAGGGGAACACTCCTTTGCTGGTGGGAGTGCAAACTTATACCACTACTGTGGAAATCAATCTGGACATCTCTTAGAAAATTGGGAATAGAGCTACATTAAAATTGAGCTGTATCACTTCCGGGCATTTACCCAAAAGAAGCACTACCATACCACAGGATAATCGCTCAACTATGCTCATAACAACTTTACTAGTAATACACAGAAACTAGAAACAACCTAAATGTTGTTTCCCTCAATGAAGAATGGACAAAGAAAATGTGATACATTTACACAGTGGAATGCTACTCCACTATTAAAGACAAAGACAGCATGCAATTTGCACGCAAATGGATGGAACTAGAAGAGATCATCCAGAGTGAGGTAACCCAGACTCAGAAAGACACAAATTATATGTACTCACTTAGAAGTGGAGATTAGCCAAAAAAGTACAGGATTACCACGCTACAATCCATAGACCCAAGAAGCCAAAGAGTACCCAAGCCAGGGAAGATGCTTGCTCTCACTCAGAATACCATAGACACCTGACATAGATGTAGGGAAGGGAACTAGGTGGGGAAGGGATGGGGAGAGTAATTGGGTGGGGTAGGTATGGTGAGAAAGCAGAGGAATAGGAGAAAGAGTGGAAATTGGTGGGCTGCATCTCTGGGACAGGGAGAGCTCCAGGGAGACTATGAGGGTGACCCTACCTGAGACTTCTAATAGCAGGAGTTAAGGAGCCTGAAGTTGCCAGCTCCTGTAGCCAGAAGGGACTGACACTGGAGGGAAGGAGACACCAACCCACCCATAAAACCTTTGATCCAAAATTTGTCCTGCTTACAAGAATTGTAGATGTAAAGATGGAGCAGAGATTGAAGGAATGGCAAATCAATGACTGGCCCAACTTGAAAGCCACCTCATAAGAGAGAACCAATCCCTGTTACTATTAATGGTTTTCTGCTATGCTTGCAGACAGGAGCCTAACATAACTGTCTTCTGAGAGGCTTCATCAGAGCTGATGGAAACAGATGCAGAGACCTAAAGCTAAACAATAGTCCGAGATTGAGAGTTCTGTGGAAGGTTAGAGGGAGCCTGAGGGATCAAAGACATCACGAGAAGACCTACAGAGTCAACTAACCCAGCCCATGAGAGTACATAGAGACCGAACCACCAACCAAAGAGCACGCATGGGCTGGACTTAGACCCCATACATGTATGTAGCAAATGTGCAGCTTGGTCAACATAAGAGTCCCTAACAATGGGAGTAATGGCTGTCTATGCCTCTGTTGCCTGCCTTTGCATCCTTCTCCCCTTAGCTGGGCTGCCTTGGCAGGCCTCAGTGGCAGATGTTGCGCTTAGTCCCACTGTGGCTTGTGGTGCCCTGGTTGATAGACCTTTGGGGGCTTTCCCTCTTTTAGGAAAAAGAAGGGGGGACTGGGGGGAGGGGTGCATAAGGGTGGGACTGGGAGGAGAGGAGGGAGGGGGTGGGGATCAAGCTGAAAACTGATTAAATAAATAAATGTAAACATTTTATGTTTTTTATTTATTTGGATGTTCTTGTGTGTATCTCATATAAATGCAGGAGCCCTGGGAGTGCTGTACAGGATATCTTATCATCTGATTTTACAGTTCTAGAGAGTATAAGTCCACAGAGAGATATGGACTCTGGATAACTGGGTAACTGAACTCAGTTCTTTCTCAAGAGCAGCAACTGCTTTTAACTATTGACCGGAGAAATCATTTGTTTTTAAACTTTTAAATTAGAATCTTTTAAAAACTGTTTTCTTTCTTTCTTTCTTTCTTTCTTTCTTTCTTTCTTTCTTTCTTTCTTTCTT
>NW_026585698.1:12443510-12453364 GCF_907164565.1 Psammomys obesus | reverse complement strand
CTTTCTTTCTTTCTTTCTTTCTTTCTTTCTTTCTTTCTTTCTTTCTTCCTTCCTTCCTTCCTTCCTTCCTTCTTTCCCCCTCATTTCTTTCTTAGAGACAGGATCCCTCCATGTGTCTACCTGCAAACTACTCAGATTAAAGTTGTATGCCTTCACTCCACTTAATTTATTTAATTTTCTTTTGTGTTGTGTATTTGAGTGTGAGAGTGTAAATTCCATATAGAGGAATGTGGGGACAAACTCAGACTTTCAGGCCTCGACATGAGTGCCTCTAACTGCTGAACCATCTTACAAGCCCTATGTCATGTGATTTTGAAAACTATAGTATTGTAATATATAAAACATTGGAAATAAATCCATAATTCATAAGAAGCATTAAAGAAAAATTTTTCAAAGGAGTAGGAAAGCTTCATTAGATGCAGAATTTTCAAAAAGCCCCCAGTAGTAGTAGAGAATGGAAGGAATATTCAAATTTGTTTAAAAAATGTTAACACAAAAGATAGATTATGATTTAAATGTTCTGAGACAATGCAAATGTATACTTTAAGCAAATGAGCATATAGCCAATGATGTCAAGAGACAGCAACTCATAATGTCCCTATAAGAGAACTGCAGAATTTTTAAACCACATGGAACAGATTTCCCACAGAACCCTACCTTGCAGAAAGCTTGCAACTTTAGTAAGCTAAAGGTGTTTTCAGAATTGTTGGTACTTGTCATCTGTAGTTTGATGCTTAAAAACAGATTCAGCTAAAGCCTGTCTCTCACTCCCCCCTTCTCTGTGCTAGTATCTTATTTACACACTGAATTCTGAATGTGAACATTTAACATGATCTGCCTCGTAGAATAATGTTTAAATATCAGAAATACAAAGATACGCGCGCACACACACACACACACACACACACACACACACACAATCATAAAAACTCATTCTATTTCACAGCTGTCTATTTCCTACCACACACACTCTTGTCTGAAACAAGAGAATAACAAAATGTGCAGTCTTTATAACCTAACAGAGAAGGCAAAAGGATTACAAACGGGTTTGCAGCTGGTTAGGGTTACATGGAGAGACTGTGTCTAAAAAATGTAATAATAATAAAACAGGCTGGGAGTGCTGAGGAGGTGCAAATAGGGGAGGCAAAACAAAAGAAGGGAAATGAATAAGAGGGAGAGAAGGAGAAGAGAAAACATTTCTACATTTCAACATTCTAACCATTGTGTTAGAATCACAGACAAAATTAGTTCAATATATAAAGAAGCTAATTTCACAAAAAGAATTTTGAAGCACTTTAAGATTGGTTGTGCTATACTGTTTCACAACTTCATCAAAGGTCTCAACCATAAGCCAGAAATTAATTTGCAAAACTGTGCATCAAATCCAGACCAGGTGATGTCCAGAGTAGACCGTCCTCCTAAAACACTCCCCTGAGAAACAACTTAACCCATGACCTACCAAACAAGAGAAATACATAAAAAAAGCATCTCTCTCATTTCCTAGGTATTTTTTGTCTGTTGAATAGAAAAAGCATTTCCAATAAACAGAGATGAATGCTCCCACTGGAAATGGAAGATGCTGTGTGAGCCAGCGTTGAACCTGTCAGGTTCAAAGATGGGTGGGGGGAGCCAATAAACTGAATAATGTATTGGTCTCCACACATTTTCATTCCCCAAGTGTACCCTCCCAAAACATTTCTCCTTATGTACAAGTTTATGTCGGCACTGAACACAGACTGGAGGAGGGCGGCTTCTTTCTTCAGTGTTGAGAAGCTGAAGAAAGTCCAGGTAAGACAACAAAAGGTACCTGAAGATTTTTATCTTGAGGAGAGTGGCAAGAGCATTAAAAAATTAATTAAACACAAAATCAAAGTATTTATTTCAAAGGGTAATCTCTCACTTGGGTAATTCTAACACCATGGCCAAGAATCATGGTGTTAGAAAACCACCTACAAAAGTATATTTAAAAATCTAATTTCCAATACAGGGGACACTGCTAATTTTTCATGGAAACGCTGGATGAATTAAATGCTGGCAACATTCTCTGTGCCCATAATCAGCACCATGCCATCACAGCTCCCATCGTGCTTTTCTTCCCACCAATTGCCTCCCCATCTTCTGCTGCAGGAGAAACTTGTTAGATATTAGTAATAATATCTATTTCCCTATCTGACCCATTCGCTAGACTACTCTTCCCATTCGTTTTAATCATTTGAATTCCTATCAGTTCCAGATCCAAGTCATATTACCCTCCCTGTAAAGACTTCCTCTCAAAACCATGCAAACTTTACTGTCCCTTCTGGCATGTTCTTTGGTGTTACATTTTGAGAGGAAAGGGTACTTGTAGAGATCAGAGGAAACCCTGAAGGACTTTGTTCCTTCCATCTTCCATGTGGGCACTGGGGATTAAATTCATGTCATCAGGCTTGGGGGTAAGTCTGTTGAGCCACCTAGTCAGTTCCCTCATATATTATTATTCTGGAAAGGACTAGACTATTCCTCCCCTGCTTGACCTTGCTCTATAAAGGAATCTTTGTATGAGAGAGAGCTTTTAAATGGTGCACAGCTTTAACGCTGCTTGTATGTTCCAAATAGCATTTTGTATAAGTAACTACAAATGATAAGGTCAGAGCCCAACAAAAGATCATTAGTGATCTTAACTGAAACATTATGATCTAGCATATCAGGTGGAGTATATAAAATTCATATTGTATGATAAGAATTAATGGATGATTAATTACATGTGTTAATCTCAGTATCTAAAAGTGAGGACATATTTGGATTCTAGTTGTTTTCAGAAACTAAACATTCTTTAAGTCTTGGATCTGGTGTCTGCTTGTCAGAAACATGCAGAATTGAAAATTTGCCTATTACTCCTGAGGAGAAATAATCAGTAAAAATTTTCTCTCCTTCACAGAACCAGAAAACATAATGTGATTCCCCACAGAGTTGAGAGGAAAAAAATTGAAGGTAGAAATTATTGTTTCTTTTAAGAAGAAAAAAGAAAAATACAGTAAAGAATCTGATCTTTTTACTTCATAGTAGGTCAATCATTGAATATCATTGAAGGTCATACAAAATCCTTTTAGACAAGAATATTTGAAACTATTAATGTGAAAATAGGGATAGCCAGTTTAATGGTAAAGGGAATTCTTAGGTTACAAAATACTTGTGATTTGTCACAATTTTGCCAATATTTCTGATGCATTTTATTGATATATTTAGTTAGTAGAATAATGATAGTAGGCTTTCCCCTTCGCCTAGCTAGCTCCAGGCTCTTGGCTCCTTTAGCACTGCTAAGTGTGGGTTTCAGCTCATGCAGTGGGCCTAAGACCCAACCAAAAAGTGACTAGTTACCCTCGTAGCATTTGGGCCGCCCTCACCAGTGTATAGTGCAGTCAGATTACTGCTGTATCTCACAGGGTTTGTATCTGGGAGGTAATGACAGTTACTCTTCTCTCCTAGCAATTACAGAGTAACTTCCAGTACCATAAACACCGGTCAGGAGGGATGAGGCTTTCTGACAGGCTGTTTTACCTCAGCAACAGAAGGCAACGATGACAGTGGATTACTATGAAATTATGCTCTGCTAGTAAGCTGTTGGAGGATGATCTAGAGTAACTGCTCCGACTTAGGTAGCACATGTATGTCCCTGGAAGATACAAACACCTTCCATTTTTGAAAATACAAGGCTTGAAAGAGTCAATGCCATCATTGCGTTCCAAAACCCATGTTGATCTAAACAGAAAAGCCCATAAACATGGAAGTCTTCTGGTCTTAGATGAAAAGCTCCAGATCCCCTCTTAACTACCTTAACCATTACATAGGCTTATTACTACTATTTCTATTTTCATTCCAGAACTTAGTAAGTGTTGTTATAAATCTTAAAGGTAAATGTGGTTATCATTAAATCCCTCTAATTCACAAGCCCCAGCCTCTCATTCTTTTTTCTCTCCTCTCTAATGTTCTCAATCTCTCTCTCTCTTTCTCTCTTTCTCATTCACTCCCTCTCTTTCTTCCTGCTTCCCTCCTTCTTTTCTTCCCTCCCATCTTCATCTTTACCTCTATCCCTCTGGCCATATTTAAGTTTGTTTATTTGTTTTTGATTTTCAAGACAAGGCTTTTCTGTGTAGCTTTGGTTGTCCAAGACTTGCTTTGTAGACCAGGTTAGCCTCAAACTCACAAACATCCGCCTGCCTCTGTCTCCCTGAGGGCTGAGATTACAAGGGTATTCCACCACGGCCTGGCATATATGAATTCAGGTACCAACAGACGCCAGAAAAGGCTATAGGGCATTGTAAGAAACCATGTGTTTCTGGGAATCATACTCTGGTCCTCTGTAAGCACTCTTTCTGGCTAAGCCATGTCTCCAAGATTTGGGTTATGCTCTCTTAATACTGAATCATAGGAGATGAATCAGAGGACATCTGTGCTTCTATCAACATTGCTAACTTTCTACTAACAGCCCAGAAGCTGTGGTGAAGACAAACCCCAAGAGGCTCACTAATAGCAAATGTTCCTGAATTTTAATAGAAGTTGTATGAAAAAAAAAAAACAAAAAACACATTCTGCTTTTTAATGCAAGAACTCAGAAAGAAGAAAATGCATGTCTCCTATTGAAGAGACTGTTTCTGTAAGTAATATTTGAGTGCCAATCATGATTTAGAAACAAACAGAGTTTATGATTTGAACAAAAATGACTTTGAGCTGAATTAGAAGCTAAAAGCAGAGGATATTATTAATTGTGACAAATCAGCCCAGTGTTGACTCTAGAGGAAAGTGGCAGGTCCCAAAGTCTCGCCATCAATTCACAAGTATCCAACATGATAGGAAGGCTGTCCAGAGCATCCTCCCACACCATTTTACAATAAATACTCTAAATAGCATTATCTAAGTTTAACCCAACCAAGAAGAAAGATACCACGTAAATAAGTTAGGGACCTGCAATAATGCAACAAATTTCTGCGTGTTGATGCATTATAGGAAAGATAAACTCATCTAAGTCTTGAAAAAGACATAGTTAGAAAATAAATAAGACTTCGCTCAAAACTCTCTGTACTATAGAACTTAATAAGTATAGAACTCAATCAACAGTTAATCAACTAAAACATTAGAGAAAATCAGCAATTGGAGTGCATAAAAATTAGGATCATAGGAAAAAGCAGTAGATTGACCAATGTGGTATAAGAAAAGAAATAATAATTACATTTCAAGTTGAAGAAACACAATTTTTGCATTTAAAGAAGGACTTCTATGGCAAATGTAAACTTAACTTAAACAGATGAAGTCTTGGGTTTCACTCTCAGCAGCAAAAAGGAAAAGAAAGTAGTAAGATGCAGAAATAAAACTGAAATATATATTTAGTGACAAATAACACAAAATAGTCGGTGCTAAGGAAGTAGAAAATTCAAATATTATGAAAAAATGTAAACGGATAAAAAGTTCTTTTAGTGAACTGCTAGGCATTTCGTAATATCCAAAACTTAGAGCAGTAACAGGTTGATCAGTACACTTTCATGTTAAGTGGCTTAGGTATGCTGTTGGCCTAAATTTAGGGGCTCTCAAGAAGAAAGAATGACGTTGAACATTTCTTTAAGTGTTTCTCTGCCATTCTATATTCCTCTATCGAGAATTCTCTGTTTAGCTCTATTCCCCATTTTTTAATTGGATTACTTGATTTGTTGCTTTTCAACCTCTTTAATTTTTTATGTATACTGGATATTAGCCCTCTGCCAGATAGAGGGTTGGTGAAGATTCTTTCCCAATCTGTAGGCAGTCATTTTGTTCTGATGACAGTGTCCTTTGCTTCATAGAAGCTTTTCAGTTTCCTGAGGTCCCATTTATTGATTGTTGCTCTTAGAGCCTGTGCTCTTGGTGTTCTGTTCAGGAAGTTGTCTCCTGTACCAATGAGTTCAAGGCTCTTCCCCATTTTTTCTTCTAATGATTTAATATGTCTGGTTTTATGTTGAGGTCTTTGATCCACTTGGACTTTAGTTTTGTGCAGGGTGGTAAGTATGGATCTATTTACATTTTTCTACATGTAGACATCCAGTTAGACCAGCACCATGGAGGAAGACAATGCAGCTGCTCCTGATGATATCTGATAGACTAGGATCAGAAGGAAGGAGAGGAAAACCTCCCCTATCAGTAGACTTGGGGAGGGGCATGCATGGAGAAGGGGAAGGGAAGGTGGGGATGGAGGAGAGTGGGGTTTATGGGGAGATACAAAGTGAATAAAGTATAATTGATAAAAATTTAAAAAAAAGAAGGAAGAAGGCATTCTAAGGGCTGGAAATACGGCTTAGCAGTTAAGAGCAACTTTCAGCTCTTGTTAGGGTTTGGTTCCCAGCACCCACACAGAGGCCCACAGCTGTCTATAACTTCAGCTCTACAGGATCTCATGCCCTCTTTGAACTCTGCACATAGGACTAATCATGCATGTGGTGCCCAGAGGAACATATTAGCGAACACTTATACACAGAAAGTAAAAACAAAGAAATATTAAAAACTGAAAAGAGTCTTTAAGTACTTGGATTAAAAGAAAAAAAAAATCCTCAAGGGTGAAAACTCAGGATCCGCTCTAGATCTCAACATTGGCCTTCAACAACAAAATTCCATGAGCATCTTCCTCATTATTGCACAGAACAAGGACTAAAACCTACGGCAGTCACAGAATCAGCCTCAAAGGGTCCATAGTCTCATCCCCCAAACTGTGACTGTCATACATTGCAAAGTTAGAAACACTTTTGTGATTGGGATGGAGGCAGACTTTTGACATGTGCATTATCTACACAAGACTGATTACACTCACAAGAGCTTTCTGCAGAAGTGGGAGGTAATGGAGGTAGTCAGTAATGACTCTGTTCTGAGCCCTAGCTGGAGAGTGCTTTGTGCAAGGGTCACAGTGACGCCCTGAAAGCAAGTGTACCGACGCATACAGAGAGCGAGCAGGCAAAGGTCATCCATATTGCTGTAGTCTACAAACTTGAATTTTATAGACAGTAGAATGAATGCCATCAGCACAGTGGCGCTGTGCTGACTGAAATTTTTGGTTCAGTGAGACCATCCTGGGTGTATGGTTTAGCATTCTGGAGGACCATTACTTAGCTTTCTTAAAAATCACTAGCTTATGGTAATTTTTAAAGGCATCAATTCATGCTTAATACACAGCCACAAAATGTAACCTACAGCTGTGTTTTGTGACCAAATACCAAGAAAACAGATGGGCAGCTGTGCAATGGGCAGAATTGTAGGCATGCTTGCTGGGTGGTTATAAATGAGGACGTTGAGTTAGTTTTCCCACCCAGAGGGTCCTTAATTTATTTCTAAGCCTCTAAGTAACAGCAGGATTTCTCAGGCAGTGATGGAGAGAGGTTTAGTATAGTCAAGACCAGAGGTTTAGTATAACTAAGACTGTTCAGAAGAATTAGCACAGTCTTTTTTCACTTCCCCTCCCAGGGCAGGAAAGGATCCTGGTCATATTGTACAGATCTGAAAATGTTGCTCTCTCTGTATTCATGTGTGTCTATCCAAACATAACTTTTAAGAAAAGTCCCTTCAAAAATAAAATAACTCATCTAGATAATAAAACCTCAACAAGGGTGTCACTAAGGCTTAAATTACAATTCTGCTTTAATTCTCTAAACTGAAATTTATATCTTTTTCATGATTTTGTTTTGTTGATTTTTCTCTTTTCCATTTCTAATGCCCCATTTGTAATGGCCCAGAGAGACAGCCATGCTTTTATACAATCATGGTGAATTTTGTTTCAAATGGATATATAAGGCACAAGAAAATAGCAAATCTCTCTGAGATGCTCCCCCACATAGCTTGGGTGTCTCATTTTCACTCTCCCTAGAGAATTCCATACTCATACCCTCAGCTGTGTCTCTACTTTCTAACATCTCTCTCATGGTCCTCAAGTTTAAAATCCGTATTAGAGAGCAGGCACCTAACAGTTAAAATGAAGCCTGAGGAAAATTATTAGTGTCATGCATGGTGGCAAGAACGAGCCGAGAGGACGGCAAGAATGAGACCAGTCTGGGCTCCATAGCAAGTTTCAAGGAAGTCTGAAAACATATTAACACAAGCAAACAAATAAAAAAGAAAACATTGATGAATTTGTTGTTGTCATCGTCATGGTGGCTGTGTTGTCTTGTTTGGGAAATGAAATACAGGACTGTATTGAGATGGCTAAACCCTGTGAAGTTTCACAACAAAATTTGTAATTTTTTTCTTTTCTTGAAAACATTTTTTTTCCAGCAGTATATTTCATTAGAAATTCCCCTTCCCCTACTTCTCCCAGCTCCTCCTACCGCTTCTCCTCCTGTGGATCTCATACTTTTCTCTCCTTGGAAAACAAACAGACATTATTTTCCATTTGGAAGAATGCACTGGAGCTGAAACTGACACAAAAGCTGGAAACTGTGTCTGCACTGAGACCAGTCGAGTTACAGCATTAATCTACACGCACTAGGGACAGTGGTGGTTGCTTTGACCTAAACAAGTCAAAGAGATAATTGATTAAGTTAAAAGCCACCCAACGTTGGGTCTCTGGCTGACTTCAGGCATACATGCTCTTTAGAATAGAAAGGGCATTGCCAGTCAAGACAGGGAAAATCAGAGGTGCAGCTCTGATTTAGGGTACGTGTAACTGCACCAATCCCAAGTGTGTGTATGATCCCACTGCAGCTGTGTTGCAGCCTGTGTTGGTTAATATGTCAAAACTAAAATGTCTGTCTATCTATCTATCTATCTATCTATCTATCTATCTATCTATCTATCTATCTATCTATCTATCTATTATTTTGTGCTCAAGGTCGGGTCTTGGCTTCCTGTTTCTCCTGAGAACACATGGTTTTACTAATCAGTTCTTCAGTGATTATCTAAAATACACTGTCTGCTGCTCTGACTTACCAACCTTAGAATGTATTTGTAGGTGAGGTTATATTCTAGGTACAATGTTCCATGAATATTAATACACTTTTCTCAACTTTCTTCTCAATTTTATACTCTTTCTTCATTAAATAGAATTTTAAATTTTCCACAGGGCCTCTGTCTTGCAGTCATCTTTGTGTTTCATTTGATTTTTGCTTTTTTGAAAATGAGATGCTGTATTCTATAAGGAATTGTTTCCCTATATGTTGATGGCAATTTCATTTCTCTCCTCTCTCACCTAATCCCCCTAAGGGTTTTTTTTGTTTGTTTGTTTTGTTTTGTCTGCAGAGAAACAGCAAAAAGAAAGTGGTATATTTTCTGAAACCATGTCAAAAGTTCCTAGTCGGTTTTTCACAGCCAGGTGTTCTGCTAATGGGGGCAAAATGTGAAGTGGAAAAGAGAGTTCTGAAAGGAGTCAGAAATTTATAGAGATAAGATGTGCTAAAGAATGGAAGGTAAGAAAGACCATCTGATACAAAGACCAGAAATATGAGTAGGAGAGACTCAGAATGGAAACTCTGCAGTGAGGACTCCTGCTCCACACATAGTTATTGGTCAACTATTTGATTAAAAGGCCCTTGAGTAGTACAGTCTGTGGTTCCAAAACCTTGGCAGAGATGGAGAGAGCATTGAAATCCACCTGCCATACGAGGTAAGAACAGAAACAGGCCACCTCCCATTGGCCAGATCACCTATGAGAAGATCTCTTTGTGTGCTGTCTCAGATGGAGGGTCAGATCGGCATTCCTCCTTCCAGACTTTTTACTTAGGTTGATCCATGCTTGACTTTACCTTTCTTTTCTATTTATATTGGAATATTACAGAAATAAATGCATTTTTAAATTTGTTTCTTCTTCTTCTTCTTCTTCTTCTTCTTCTTCTTCTTCTTCTTCTTCTTCTTCTTCTTCTTCTTCTTCT
>NW_026585698.1:12350842-12443500 GCF_907164565.1 Psammomys obesus | reverse complement strand
CTTCTTCTTCTTCTTCTTCTTCTTCTTCTTCTTCTTCTTCTTCTTCTCCTCCTCCTCCTCCTCCTCCTCCTCCTCCTCCTCCTCCTCCTCCTCCTCCTCCTCTGAGTACTTTCCAGTAACCCTGAGTGTTATGTACAAAGTCTAATGTATCATGCCACTCAGGTTCTTCTAAACAATCATTACAATTGTTTTCTAGTATCTTGTGAAATTAATCAATTAATTTTAGCTTAATAAATTACCTCAAATCCGTGCCCACCTTCTATGTATTTATCCATCAAATGTCAATTCATTCAATGACCTCTCTCTCTCTCTCTCTCTTTAAGTTAGGCAGGCTATTTTAGAACCATTGATTTTCATAAGATCTGCACCAAATATAATTACACTACCCATGCGTTGTTCATACAGTGTCCTGAGTTTGACTCACTTTTCTCATTCACACACACAAACACAGGCACACACACGTGCAAACACACGCACATGTCTACACTTATAACCAGCCGCAAAGTATTTTTTTAAATCATAAATTTTCAAATATTTTCCTAGTTCAGCATTAATCAAATATCCTTGAGATCCTGCTTTTTGACAAGCGTTATTCAGTGCAGTAAAAATACAAGGAACGGCACATTGCAGTGCCTCCTCCCTTGGGAACATGCTACATGCTACACACATTTCCTTGCCACACTTAATATCAAAGTGCTCGAAGTTGCTGGAGAAACTGCAAAGCATGAGCCATTTCACGGCCTACTCTCTGCTTTTCCACATCAAAGTTTAAAATACGCCTTTCAAACACATGGTACGGTATAAAGAGAAACGTCCACTGTAGCCTCACGCATTTGAATACATTCTCGCAAGCTAGTTCGCCTGCCATCAGATGCAGTGGAAGCTGCTGGCCCTGGGGCCTCACTCCTAGACATGGTACTAGATGGGGGATTTGGAATGTTCTATCCTGGCCATGTTTCTAGCCTGAGCAATGTGTTCCTGATCTTCTCTCTGATTCTTGTTCATATCCCAACATCTTGGGGGAGGGCAATACGATATTAGGAAAATACAGCATCTCAGCCTCTGGCTTAACCTTAATTTGTATTAGGTTGAAATTCTGACTTGACCTTGAATTTTACCTCTCCCGACTCTGGTTAACAACAGCTTCACCCATAAGTTTTGGACACTCTGTGTTATGCTTTTGTACATCCTCATGTTTATAAAATATCCCATGTGTCTTACTGTCTAATATTTTTCTAAATATTTATTCTACTTTTACTTACGTCTGTTGGGGGTGGGAGGTTGGGTTGTTCCTGAGTAAAGGTGCAGACCCTGTTGGAGGTTGGTCTGATGCATGTCTCTGGCCCTCAAGATCTGGTTACACCTATTCTTGGTTTGTAAACCTGCTTAAGACATACTGGATTGGTTGCTTAAATGGCCTATACCTGGGTAGGGCAGAATGGGGTAGGCATGGCCAAGCTTCCTGGGCTTCTGGGACAGGAGAATCATAGGAAGCAGATGGACAGATGGACAGGAAAAGAAGAGAAAGGAGGATGCCATGATGGGTTAGTGTGGAGAAGAAACCACATGGACTGAGAGAAAGGATTCCACTAAGGGAGTAAAAAGGCCCAGATGAAGAGTCTAAGCAAGTACCTTGAGATTATGGATAAAAGATAGTTCAGATGAGGATGATTAAGGTGGATGGCATCAGAAGGGGGCTGAGAGGTGAATGATGAGGTAGAAATATCTGCCTGCCTTAAGGTAATAAGGCAATTAGAAGTGTCTGTGTCTTACTTTTTGTGATAGCAGTTATATGATACAGCTGTGATAATCTTAGGGATAATAATAAATATATAGTCTAACAGTCATTTTTTTTTTTTTTATATATTTACTACTTCAGATCCCCAAGCTGGAGTTACAGGAGCTACACAGCATGGGAGCTGGGAACAGAAATGGAGTCCTCTGGAAAAAAACAATGAGAACTCTTAACTGGGTGGAGATTATTTCTCCAGTGATTCACATTGAACATTTTTATAGTGAAAGCGCACAGAGTCATTCCTCTCCCACGTCCAGTATAGAATGCATGAAGTCACATGGGACACTCATCACTATAGAATAAGTTTTATGTTAGATTACTTGGCTAGCTGTAGGCTATGCAAATGTGTTTGATACCTTTAAGAAGGGCTTGCTCAGCTGTTCCATCGGTTAGGCATAGTAAGTGCAGTTTAAACTTGATACTTTCAACTTACCAGTGGGTTTATTGGGATGTGAAAGCATAAACTGAGATATTTCTGTCTTTATCATTTGAAGAATATTCGTGTTAAATCTATGCCCCAAATCCTACCAAGCATCGTTTAAATGGGGGAGGGGGAATTGTTCAATATGACCATCTCAAATTAAGAAGAGGAGTTTTATATTGTTTTTAATTTAGATAATTATTCCTGTTGATGCCTTGAGGCTCTGACAAGATAACAGGTAGCTTTCCTTGGAAGCAGACACCTGTTATTTAGAGAAACTCTCAGGTAGAGCCACAAAAGAAACTTCAAATTGAAAACAAGAGAAAGTTCACAGGCGTTTCATAAGCCCCTAATGGGAATGTGACCCTGCATAATATTATTTTGCAGAGAGATAATAGGAGAATTCCCTAAACTACCTCTAAAACTCTGAGTAACAGAAACATAAACTTATTATGTTCTCCTAAGAACTGACATCGGGGTTCATCTGGCAAGCACATAATAGAAAAAAAAATAACACTATGAAAAGGCAAAAAAAAAAAAAAAGTTTACATTAAGTGAGCTAGACCTAAAAATTTTTCCAGACTTGTGGGTGCGTCGGAGCTGCAGGCTCAGCAATATTTTGTAAGTAACTTCCCAGCACACAATTGAGTGTCTTTACAAAAGGCAGATGAGGGATTGGAAACCACTTCAGCATTGACATTTTTGTTGAAATTTAATTGAAAAAGTTACAGAAGTGGAGATAATGTGAGGAAGCGGGGCGTAAAGTCATCTCTTTCCACAGTTTTATCACATGCCCTCGTCACCTTCCAGACAGCACATCAACACAGCGTCCCCACACTCGGTACAATCGGGGCAGCGAGGATCCCATTGCGGTATGTTATTAATTTAGAGTAATGAGGTTGAAAGCAAGAGAAATGGCTCTCTCAGCGTTACAGATTCAAATACAGTCAGTGCTGCCCTCGTTAGAAAAACATGACAGCTTGTCTTATTGTTTTCTCTTCCTTCTGTTTTCCCAACTCCCAGGCTTCCATGGAATATTTAAGATTAATTAGACATGGTTTAGCAAATTACATGAAGGAGCAAAATGTTCAATGGAAAAATTTCATCAAATGTCAAGCTTCATTTTATTTAAATTTGAATAAACTGAAATAGTCTCAGTGTAGTTGTGATACTTGAAAACTTGTCATCTTACCAATAAAAAAACATTAGTTCACATATTATAAAATGAACATAATTTTAAACAAATGGGATTGTAAAATATTATTCAAATGACCCAGTGCCAAACTATCACAGACATATCAGAACACATGAATTGAATTCTTACTAAAATATTAGAACAGTTCATAATTTTTACACCTTAAGATTTCAGTCTGAGTAGACTATTAGATTATATATTAAAGTCGAATGTGATTTTGGTTTCATGTGAACATTAGTTTTTGAATAACTCAGAGCCAAGGAAGAAAGAGAGCAAATAAATAACTCACAAAAATCAGCCTACCCCAAAACACAGGATATATACTCAGTGTTTTAAGAATAAAGGCCAGAATAGTATGGACGTCAGAGCCAGAGGGGGGCGGGAGGGAACAAGATGCTGCTGATGTTTGGAGGAACAAAAATACTCACTGAGATGAGTAAGAAAGAGAATTAGAACAGCTATGATAAATTTATCATTTAACACCTCCCATATTCCACAATAAAAACTAAAATCCAAAATTTCTCTGTCTGACTTTTACAAGAATCTACTTCAAATCCACATTTTTTCTCTGTTGAAGAGACTTGTATATTAATATTCTATCATAATTTTGGGAACTTATGACTCACAGGAGTCTTATCTGTCTTCCCTGGAGACTAGAAACTCCTGCTTAGGTAAGGCTTAGTTTTCAAAGGCATCATAGGACACTTGATATGTGTGCCTTCTGAGATGTCAGGGAGGAAATTTCATATCTGCATGAACATGGAGGTTGACACTTTCAAAATTATATGACAACCTCACAAGTTTGATGATGATGATGGAAAAACAAACTATTCTTCCAAGAGAGAGTGTTTTTATTTTTTATTTTTTTGAATTTTATTTTTTTCTTATCAGTTACATTTTATTAACTCTGTATCCCAGCCGTGTCCCGATCCCTCATTCCCTCCCAGTCCCTCCCTCCCTCATCTCCACCGTGCCCCTTGCCAAGTCCACTGATAGGGGGAACCTCCTCCCCATTCATCCGATCCTGTTTTATCAGGTATCTTCAGGACTGGCTGCAAAGCTCTCCTCTGTGGCCTAACAGGACTGCTCCTCCCTTGGGGGGTGGGGAGGCCAAAGAGCCAGACATTGAGTTCCTGTTAGAAATAGTCCTTGTTCCCCTCACTATGGGAAACCAATTGGTTACTGAGCTACCACAGGCTACATCTAAGCAGAGGTTCTAGGTTACATTCATACATGGTCCTTGGTTGCATGTCAGTCTCAGAAAAGACCCTGTGCCCAGATATGTTTGGTCCTTGTGGAACTCCTATCCTTTCCTCATCAGACTAACTCCCCTTCTTTCTTATGATTCCCTGTACTCTGCCAAAGGTTTGATCATGAGTCTTTGCTTTGAAAACACTGCTAGTTAGAGTTTTTCAAATGCGCTCAGTAGACTCCTGTCAATGTTTAATGTGCATCCCATCTGTCTTTCAAAACGAGGATTGATAATCTTACCCCATGTCTGCTCTCTTGATTATCTTTTTTAGGTGTATAGATTTCATTATGTTTATCATATGTTATAGGTCTATATAAGTGAGTATATACCGTGTTTGTCTTTCTCCTTCTGGGATATTTCACTCAGGATGATCTTTTCTAGGTCCCACCATTTGCCTGCAAATTTCATGATTTCCTCCTTTTTGATTGCTGAGTAGTATTCCCTTGTGTAAAAATACCACAATTTCTGTACCCATTCCTCCGTTGATGGACATCTGGGTTGTTTCCAGGTTCTGGCTATTACAAATAAAGCTGCTATAAACATGGTTGAGCAAATATCTCTTTTGTGTACTTGAGCAAACTTTGGGTATATACCTAGCAGTGGTATAGCTGGGTCTTGAGGAAGCACTATTCCTAATTGTCTTAGAAAGTGCGAGATAGATTTCCAGAGTGGTTGAACCAGTTTACATTCCCACCAGCAGTGGAGGAGGGTTCCCCTTTCTCCACAACGAGAGTGTTTTTAAAACACAAAACTTTAACTGAAATGTGGTTACATGATCCACAGTGCTAAATATTTGACCTAAGGTTTAGGTAATGAGATTCCAAGTTCAATGTGTAACTGCAAAGATCCTGGAACAACTGAAAAATAGATAAGATAGATAATGGATAAATGATTGATACAGCAAATTAAAACCTTAAACATTATATCTATGCTTCTTACAGCATAATGATCATAGAAATTCTTGAATATTCTTTAATTTTTTTCTTAAATGTGAAGACCATCGATGGAATTAACCACATCAGATTCTTTTGTAAGCACACACACAATGTCCCCATTATGCAACTTTGCAACCTACAAGAGACAGATCCTCATTTTGTTGTAGGAACTTTTCCCCAAACAGAGGACATGCCATCTTAATGAACAAAAATAATTGTGCACGAGTGTAGGACCATCTATTGGAAGATAGCTATTCCCTGAGCAACTGCCTCTCGAAAGAGGACTGACTTCTTTTCCTAGAATCTCTCAGTTACCAATAGCTACTCAGATTGGAGCGAGGTACATGAATCCGTCCCTCTCTTCCCCACCATCCATGCTAGGATTCTGTCTGGTCTTACGTGCATAGTCACAGATTCTGTGCATTCATTGAGTTCATGGATGTTCCAGGCCTGCCGTGTCCCACAAACACTTTTCAGTGCAGACTCCATTACCTCTGACTCTTACAATCCTTCTCTGCTTCCTCTTCCGCAATGATTCGTGAGCCTGGGGGTTAGGGAGAGTAGGCGTGTTCTAGATATTCAGTTTAAACTCTTAGGAAATCTATATTGAATTTCAGTAACCAATGATTTGTAGAAAACATTAGATACTGCAAACCTCATGTTTACTCGGATATAAATTCGTATTGTTACTAATGTGTGTGATGTGTCTTATTTGATTATCATTCTATTTCCAGGCTCACTCCTTCAAACTCAGAATACAGAACCACTCACCACATTGATAGTGATAAGAAAAAAAAAATCACAGCTAAATAAAATTAATTAGTTCCTTTAGGGTCATAGTGACATCATTAAACATTAGGACAAATTATATCTTGGACTTGGACTTCCAAAACCAAGAAAGAAAGGAATATATACTGTTTCAAGAAAATCTAATGTATTTTAAGATATAAATACCTGTGTTTCTTGGAAGACTGCTTGGACATATATCAAGGCTACGTGTGTCTCCTCCTTGATGGTGTATACATTTATAAATAAAATTATGGACTGATCAGTATTTGTTAGAACAACAGTAACATTAGCTCCCTCTGGGAAGATGGGCTGACTCTGCTTAATCAAGGTCAGGCTTTCTGGGTTCTATGACTGTAAAACCTCTGTCTGTGGAAATGTTCTGATTCCATGCCCAGAAATAGATAGATAGATAGATAGATAGATAGATAGATAGATAGATAGATAGATAGATGAAGCAAATTAAAGACTCTTTGATTAGACTGAGATTTGCTTTATATTTTTCAAGCATGTATTTTCTTCTCTCAAGGAAATATAGCTTGTCTTAAATAGGGGCATTTCTTTCCAATAAATAATATAAAGAGAAAATAGAAGAGCTAATTCTGAATCTCAGCAGACATGGACTGTGTAGTCTATAATAATGATTCCTGGGGGGTTGGAGAGGTTGCTCAGTGGTTAGGAGGACTGACTGTCAGAGGAACTGGGTTCATTTCCCAGAACCCACATGGCAGCTCACAACTGTCTGTAATTCCAAGATCTGACAGCCGCAGACATATATTCAGGAAAAACACCAAAGCACATAAAATATAAATAATTTAAAAATGATTTCTGTTTGTGCCACTTTGCCACTGTACAAGCATTTTAATTTGTAGGACTCTGGCTGAGATGACATGCTGGTGATTCACAATATGAAGGAATATTTTCTAAAAGAATTGAAGCAATAGACTGGAAAGTTGGCTCTATGGTTAAGAGTTCTTAAAGAGGACCCGAGTTTGGCTTCCAGTACCCAAAGAGGGTGTTTTCACCAACTTCTTTACCTACAGCTTCAGAGACATGCTACTGGTCTGAACTGAGTAGTGGCTCTCTTGGGCACAGACCTACCCCACATAATTAAAAGTAATCACAGCACGTATTTAAACAAAAGAATAAAAACTGAAAAAAGTAGTGTCTTAATTAGTGTACAAATAAAGGACGTCTTTGTGCTTTGTGAAAAATGTGCTTTATTAACTTAATTCTGAGAAAAAGGAAAAAAATTTAAGTAGAAGAAACTACAAAAGAAAATCCATAATTTGTGCTTATTTGGAATATGTACATGTGTGTACATATATATACATGCAGTATATGTACATGTATACACATATGCATATGTATATAATGCATACACACATACATACGTATGTATATAGTTTATATGTTTGTGAGTCTATCTTTGTATATGGGTACATATGTGTGTTTCCATGGGTTTGTGTGTTTATATGTCTGTCTGTATATATATATATGTGTGTGTCTACATGTATGTTTATGTGTTTTTTTCTCTGTGTATGTGAGTGCATGGATGTGTGTTTGCATGTGTATGTATGTCTATATGTATGTGTGTATGTGTATGGATTTTTATGTATGAGTATCTGTGGACTATGGTGTATATGTATTTGTATGTATTTCTGCTTGTGTCTGTGAGCTATGGCAGCAGTACCACCTGGATTTGAAATACAGCAAGCTGTTGAAGAGCCTCAGGTGACCTGAAGTAACATCATCTAAACTGCTGTCTTAAAACAAACAGGGTCAAAATGAGTGGGGAGTTTGAAACAATGGAGAAGTCTCAGATCTGCCTCAGAACGACCCAGTGGGAGAAACCTCTTCTGATAGAACTAGGAGTCTTTCCCAATCTTTGTGAGGCAAGGTTAATCTGGAGAAATGTCACAAATGCCTTAGTTCTCACAGCACTGAGCAAAATATGTGTCGGTCACATTTTGGGAATCACATTTCCAGTCCGCATCTCTCAGTTTCGTAGCATAGAGCATTCCATGCTATTTACCATTTATATCGCTGTACTGCAAGTCTGTTACGAAGAATTCTAAGCTTTGAGACGGTGTTTCACAGCTTGAAGCAGCTCTTTATTTCAATATTGTACAGATTTTTATTCCATTCCATGAGAACAGTTCTCTCACATATGAAGTTTTTAGAAATCATATAGATTATTATAAGGAAAAGCTTTAATTCCTCAGCATTATTCACGGCATTCTGACACTCTTGTGCTGTCCTGGAGTTCACAGATTATATGAACCCAGTCCTGTGGTAATCATGTTGCCTCGTGGCTGTGAAACAGCACAAGACGGAACCCTTCCTTCCACTGAGCTGTTTGTTTCCTGGTTCTTACTGAAAGTTGCTTGCCAAAAGCCAAAGCAAGTGATCAGAATGAATTTTCAAATGGAACCCTCCGTTGTGTGGTCACAAACTATTACATTTTTTATGCTGTTTATGACTTCAAAAGAGCCACACTGTTGTTCTAATCCCACACTGCAAAATAATTCTCACATGGCACATACGTCATGTCATTCACACTCAATAAGACAATGTAAAAGCTGAACTAAGTACTGTTTTTATAGGAAACACAAAAGCAATACTGTTCTTATTTGATGATTATGGGCCTTGATAGGCATTACAAGATTAAATGAAGATTACAGTTACTCCTTTTATAATGCATTTGTGAAAAATAATAAAATGTTGGGGACAAAAAGATGAATAAAGAGATATTCAACCCCCCCATCTCTTCACCCACTCATGAAGCTGCACTGTGAATGATGAACTGGTACCTACCCAAGTCTGGAGATCACATCTCAACAGAGACAGGCAGGAGATCTGCACAGATTATTCAACCTCTGTAACACTGTTCTCAAAGTTTTAAATTTAATTGCAATAAAATGAAAGTAAAAAAATCATATATAATATTTTTAACATGGTTGAACCTTACAATAAACAACAGTATGTTTTGCATACCTGTTTTCCATTTAATGAAATCTATTGATGGGTTTTAAATACCTTTGATGAATTTTTTAAAAAATGTATATAAGATTATTTTGACTTGGAAAAAAAAATCTTAGTAAAGCCTCTCTATTTCTCCACTGGGGTTTGAATTTAAACTTCAATGACCTTTCCAATGTGTGTCTTATAATTATTGGACTCCTTCCCAGTATGGTTCACAACATCCCCATTGGCAAGGAGGGTTGAGGGGACAATATATTGGAAATTTTATTTACTCTATCCATTTGGGATAATTGCAGATGACCACTGTATGAACAGCCAAGGATAATCATAAAAATTCCAACCCAATGCGTGGGATAAGCATTTAACTCACAAAGAAGAAGCAAGGTGACTTTGGAGCATTTTTGGAACAGCTTAGACATCCTAAACTTGATTCTCCACATAGCCACTCTCAAGGCACCATGCTTTGCCCAAATTTCCCTTAACAGTAAAAACAAGAAAACATATCTAAACAGATGATTTTCCGTGAACAGCACGGCGTCCCACATATTACATTACATATCATCATAACACCCTCCCTGATCAATAGGTATAAAATATGTCACAACCCAGCAGAAACTTGGCCCAAGACTTATCTCCTCAAATTTACCCTCAGGAAGCATTCTGCATCCTCTTCAGTCGGTCTATTTTTTTTTTGCATTACTTTTTTTTTAAGATTTATTTATTTTTCGTGAGTATGAAATTTTGCTCAGATATGTCTGTGCACCACTTTTGTTTCCAGTGCATGCCAACGCCAGAAGATGGTGTCAGATCTGCCGAGCCTGAAGCTATAGGTGGTTTTAAGACACCGTAATGGAGCTGGCAACCAAACTCCAGTCCTCTGCCACAACATCCACTGTTCCTAACCCCTGAACCACACATATTTTGTCAATGAAATGCCTTGTCAGGTATTCTTTAAACAAAGGTAATGTCTTTCAATTCTCATTAAAAAGATTTCGAAAATTAACAAATGCAAGGTGTAAATAAGCTCAAGAGTGTTTCAAACGCACATTCATGAGAAAAGAATATCTCAGTTTTCTGTCAGTCATTAGCATCTGTGTTAGTCATAGATTCATTATCAGCAAAGTTTCCCACAACAGTAGGAAAGGCTTCATTCATTAACTCTCTTCTGTAACTTTCACTCCAGCTAGGGCCATATTCCCAGAGCATTACACCAGGTTGCCGATGGGTATATATAGAACCGCCCATTTGTTACAGGGAACATAGGTTTTAGTTCGGTTGGAATTACCTGGATTTATCGCCGTTTTCATCCACATAGCTTCATTTCCTAACACTGGAAGTTTGAGCTGTGAATTTTTGGTCGCCATGGTTTCATTCTATGGTGCGATAACTATGATGTAGGGTCGCCTCATTCCTGTTATACAATGATTATAATTGTGCAATGATTATAATGACATAACATAATTACGTCAACCAAAAAGTTTCGGAAACAATTGTCTTCCTGCCCACTCAGCTGTATTGCTGTGGCAAGTGATCTTAGATGGAGGCCTGGCCCTCAGTTTAATTAGGGGATAAGATCGCAGGACTGTGGAGCATATGGACATGGTAATAGTCACTGGTCCTGACCGGTTTTCTCACAGAAAAAAAAAAAAAGAGTGTGTTATAGAAATAGAAATGGTAAATGCATGGCATGGAGTCAGCCAGGAGACAGCTTAGACCGCCCTGGAAAACATATTCATCTTCTATGCTCACCTGCCAGTGATCATTCTGTTAGCAGAAAGAGGGATTTGGGCATATGAACACAACCTGAGTGCTTGGGTCTAGTGTTCATTTGATTTCTTAATATCTCTTTGGCATTTGGGATTTAGAAGTTGCCTAACTCATCTCTCTTTCGAGATTTAGTCTGATAAATAGAGAGGATAAAATGGGGGAAAAAAGTCATGTGATGGATGCTCTGTCTGCCATGGAGGAAAAAAAAAAAAACCTCATTGATAAAACAGTGGCTCTCTCAAAATAATAAACTGGATTTCAGACACACACTGAAGGGGCTGAGAGAGATCTCAGTCAGTGAAGGGCTTGTTGTGGAAGTGTGGAGTCCTGAGGTTGGATTCCGAGCTTCCTCTGCAAAAGCCTGATGTGTGCAGTGTTTCCAGTGCTGTGAAGTCAGAAACTGGAGCACCTCGAGGCCTCACTCGTCAGCCTGCCTGGCTGGATCAGCGTCCTCCAGCTTCAGTGAGAACTCCTCCCCCCCGCCCCCGTCACAAGGAGAAAGATGGCAGTTTATTGAGGAAGACACTAAGCATCTGCTCACACATATGTGGCACTGCCTACAGATTCATAGACATATACACCCACGTGAACATGCACCTGCTCACGAGATATACATGTGCATGAACAACAGACATGCGTCTTCACATATATGTGAATATAGATGTGACACGCTAAGCATTTTTCCAGAAGCGACCCTACTAGTGGCTTATCACAGACAATATTTATATCCTTTAACTATAATATTCTTATACATCCCAGTAACTAGCAAGACTCAGTGTTTCCAAGAACTCAGCATATTATACAATCACCATACAGCAGGGACCAGAATCTTCAACTCCACTGACATACGGTTGCTTATGGAAGAGAAAGTTTTACTAGAATGTTTTTTTGGGGGGGTTGTATGTAAATATTAACATTGTTTAAGCCTAAGTGACCAGTACGTTGAAGTCCAGGAACTTTATCTTTGGCCATCCACACGTGGAAACTGCCAAGCATGGGATCAGCAACCACTAAGGTGCACATTTTTATTATAGGCGTCTGAGAAATTACGAAATCTTCAGAGTCATCTAAAGTTAAAGAATAATAATAATAATAAAAATCCTTAACCTGATTTTTTATTCAAGAGCTCACATTGACTGTCAGCCTAATTACACCCCGCTACAGAAGCGTGCCCGGTAGATTCCTCGGTGCAAAGCCGCGCTCCGAAGGTCTAGAGCAGTGCAAGTCTCAATTTCATACCATTTCATTTTCAATTCCTCTTGTATAAAGGCATGTTCACCCAGCACCCACAGAGCACAGCTACACCGAGACGGGACATGAGTGGGATTCTAATAAACACTCTGACGGGAGAAATCGCTGTCTGGCTCAAAGGGTTTGTGGAAGGCATTTGACTTGAGCATTAACATATGAAAACGGACAGAAGCATCTCTGTTAAGTGGGTGGGAATGTTGGGGTGGGGTTGCTGGTGTGTTCTGCATCCCAGGGTGCCTATTTCAACATGGGGTCTGGGGAGGCTTGATCCCATTGGCTGTGCTTTGCTTAAATGTGAATCCTGCCTCAGGTTTTTACTGTTTAATCATTTGACAGGTGTTTAATTACTCAGAAACTCACTTCCTTTATGTGGGAAGCCTGGCGATTGGGGCCTATTAAGATCAGGAGCAAAATGTTCTGTTCGGCACATGCTCAACAACTGATGGAAGAAACATTATTTTCTTTATATGCTCTGTGTTCTGACTTCACTGAGGTTTGTTTTGTTCTCTTTCTTCTGATTAAATAAAAGGGGAATAAAATGAAAAACCCAACAACACCATAGGTGGCAACAGAGGAGGTGGAGCAGCTCTTTGTTGGAGACTCACCTAGAGGTGGGAAGTCAGTTGTGCAATCTCCAACCAAGCTCTAGATGCTGCAGATCCCAGAACCAACCCGGCAGCAAGCTTACACACGAGCGCCCCTTGCTGTTTGAAAAGAGAACTACACCAGCCGTGCTGTAAGTCATCTGCTTTAAAGTAGAATAGGGAGTCTACCTCGCACAAAAGGAAGGTAGCTGAGCATTAAGGTATTAGCTGGTGCACATGTTTTATTTTCTTTTTTACATATAATTTTTTATTTTTTATATTAATTACAGTTTATTTACTTTGTATCTCAGCTGTAGCCCCCTCCCTCATCCTCTCCCAATCCCACCCTCCCTCTCTCATCTCCTCCCTACCCCTCTCTAAGTCCATGATAGGGGAGGTCCTCCTCCTCTTCCATTTGACCCTAGCTTAGCAGGTCTCATCAGGACCTGCTTGCAATGTCCTCCTCTGTGGCCTAGCTAGGCCGCTCCTCCCACGGGGGGTGGGAAGGTCAAAGAGCCAGCCACTGAGTTGAAGAAGTTCTGTTTTCTTTAAAGTAACACTATGGAGAACCATTTCTAATCAAAAGTTAGGAAAATCATATTATCTGAAAACGGATTTTCATTCGTAAGCCAAATGTCTGATCCCGGAGGTGTGCACATTTCCCGTACGCTGAACAACCCGCCACCCAGGGAATTCTCCTGAATCCATCCAGCTACGCGCCCAGCTCTTCTGCGGCCCAGATCCCACACACAACAGAGCATTCTTTTCAGTGGTGAGTGACTCCCCGCCTCCCGCCTCACTAGTCCCTACTGTGTTCTGAAACACAATACTCCACATTGCACCAATTTCAAAACTTTATGTAAGTCCGAACTTTCCCGCCCTCCTGATCTCCGATTATTTTACACACTCCTCTCTGATTCTGTTTTCTTTAAATATCATAGTAGAGTTTTTGCAGTACAGGAAATAAAATTTTCCACTCTTCATAGTGAAGCTCAAAACTTGTATCCTCCCCCCCCCCACAGTTTCCATACAAACCTGTTTTCCTGATTTCTTGTGATTAACTCTGTCACTTGGGATTTTAACTGGAATCTCCTCACGGAAGCATGTGTTAACTTGCAGTATTTTGTTAGCTTTCGCTCCCCTAAGATTCTGTCTCTTCCCCGGTGTTGGTGTTTACTGTTAGATAAAATCACTGTAGTCATACAAGGACAATTTGATCACTGTGCATCACATCGCTCACCACAGTACAAAGATGAACAGATGTTAGCTCGTGGTCCTCGGTGTGAGATCATCCTAGCGCAGTGAAGGTACCCTGACCAAATGCCAGATAAAAATCACGTCACCTTCTTCAGATGTGTGGGTTACCTTCAACCTTACACTTGGCCTCTCGGACTGAAAACCCTGTCAACTGTTCCCTGTCTAGTCCACAGAATGGGGATATAGGTGACAAAGAGCATGGCTAGCTAATGAAGTTTCTACATGCAGCAAAAGAAAATCAGTCAAACTCATTATGTTTTTGTTCTCACAACGAGATGGGGGTTTGATCATAATTTTCATTACTGATGTCCAAAACATAAGTATTATAGAACATTTTATGCCCGTGACTGTTTGCTTATGACAGATGGACAATGTAAGCCCTAATATGATGCCAGATTTTATTGGTGCATCTTATAACCTGCCACAGTCAACGGTAAGGCCGAAACAGAGAAGGTGGTTGTGTTCTCTCCATCTCGAGGCCTGGTTTTCTGTGCTCTCTGTGGTCCTCACAGCAGAACCCACTGAAAGAAAGACTTGTCTGCAGCCTCACAAGGATTTGCTTTCTTTTGTCATCGATCTACTAAAACAAAGACTCTAAACAGAAGAACTGAAGTTGTTCTTACCAGAACCTGTACTTATTTTTCACTCCTACATGTATTCTTAATTTTATTCAAATTAAAAAAAATCACTATTCCTCTTCTAACATTCGCATGTTATGGTGAGTGTTTATAGTTCATATTTGAAGCTTATTTTTACCAACTTTTACCCATTTGATTTATTGTCTTGGGCTTCACATCTCTTTTATTTTAACTATATCTTCTGTTATAACTTGTATTTCATAATACTTTGTTCACTCAAATGTGGTAAGCAATTATAAAATCCATTAAGAACTGTATCAAACCAGGGTATTACTAAAGGCATGCAGACAACTCTTTTCTTATTAAAATACTCTTCTGCTGTATTTAATTTATTTTATCATGTACATAATTGACTTTTAAATAAAATGTTACATGTAATGTGAGCTGGTCTGGAACTCAAGGCCTGTATGCCTCAGCCTCCTGAGTCTTTTCTTTTTTTTTTTTTTTTAAATTACAGACCTATACACTATTCCATAAACTCTGACCATGTGCTTATTTTTCTGCCACGGTTTCACTGTTGAATTACATATTCCCATATGTCACACCCACACACTGACTCATACCCCCCCCAAACATGCACACACACACACACACACACACACACACACACACAAACATATGCACACACACACTTCTTAGCTTTCTGCAACCAAGCTATATACTCTTTCATCAAATTGCTACTTGTTTTGCCACATGGAGCAGACAGTCCATCGAGTGACTGCATTGCACATGTGAGTTCATGCCTGGCCATGGAGCTGTCTAGTTGGAGGTAAAATTCACACAGTGGTTTTAGTCCTGAGTCACAGAAATATACAGTAAGCAATATCCAGAGGTAATTAAGCTTAACCCTGAAATGCTGCTCTAGAGCGGGAGCCCATTATTGCTTCCTGAGATTGCTGCTTCACAACATCACCTGTGGTACAGGGAGCAAGCCAGTACTAGCCAGTACTAGCACTCAAGGACAGAAAGCTGTTTATAGGTGAGTCAGGGTGTCAGGGCTTCAGACCTGTGTGGCTAGAGGCCACGGTCCTGTCAAAATCGTCAAAATCGTCACAGTTAACACATATGGGTGTTGGAGAAGGTGTCAGGGTTGCCTTTCCCACTTCTATTGTCCGTGTTTTATTTCTAGCGCTAACAGGCCCTGAAATGATAATTTAAACCATATTCCAATTTCATATATGCTACTGAACTAATTTTATGCAAAGAACATAACAGATGCTAAATTGTCATCCCAATGAAACAAACAAAGCCCTTCATTATTTGTAACTCAATCCATTATAGCTGGCTACTTAGTTTCAATTTTGTTAAGTTGAGTACATGATATTAGGTAGAGTTTCGCAATCCACGTGTACGATAGATGAATAGGTTAAAATCTGAACCTTTAAAGTGGAGCAGAATGAGTTAATCAAGCCTCTTGCTGCCTGTGTGAGGTATTAGGAAGCACAGCAGGACTTGTTCGAGAACACACATTGCTTAGAACTGTAGGCTCTCTGACACTGAGCCACCTAATTCAGCTGTCCTAAAAGTAAAGACATTGCATACCTATTAACACCTAATAAATATGGTTAATGCTTTTGTTGTTACACCTAATAAAATTATATAAGGATGGCAGTCATTTTCCAGAACAACATATACTAAAAAGAGAGAGAGAATATGGGAATTAAATCCCAGAACTATTGCTCAATTTTATTTTAGAATGAATGGCTTTAATGCAGTGACCCATGTAGGAATGAGAAAATAAATCTTGAATTAAATATATTTTTTTTCTCTCATCTACATGTTGGATCGTCAGGCATAATGCACATTGCCTTAACACAGTAGTTAATGAAACAGCAATAATAATAATAATAATAATAATAATAATAATAATAAACACATGAAGTGAAATAATATTTGTTTCATTGACTATATCAAGCTTATTGGAAATTATCCTTCAATTTCCTTCATTGTTATTGTAATAAATGGACACAATTAATTCACTTTTTACAAAGGATAACACAAGCAAAACCCCACGTGTATGAATCTTTGCTTCACTCAAGATATGCCTAGCTAGTCATACAGGGCTTGCCTTGCGCTGGCTTCCTTTGTAAAAGTGTGTGTGTGTGGGGGGGGGTGTCTTGGTTAGAAATATGAAGTCATCTCCACATTTCCCATTGGGTAAATTCACAGTGTAGAAAATTGCTTTAGCTTTTAGATTTGTGCCTTGAATATCATAAAAAATGGTTGGTTTCCATTCAGTGTCAATGTTACTTAGATCAGCTGCTTTCTGACATATATGTAATATGTACGTAGGCTA
This sequence comes from Psammomys obesus, assembly GCF_907164565.1. Lineage (NCBI taxonomy): Eukaryota > Metazoa > Chordata > Mammalia > Rodentia > Muridae > Psammomys > Psammomys obesus. Next base: position 12,426,338 of record NW_026585698.1, on the reverse strand, counting down.
GGCAAGGTTGGCCTCCAATACAGTAGTCCTTTTTCTACAACATTGTGAGTGGGGTTACAGATGTGAGCTGCCATGGCCAACTTGTTTGGTACATTCTTAAGAAACGGTTACCTTACACTTCTCTGGATTTCATATATATGCAAAAATGGTGAGTGGATACTTTACAGGTAAAATGATGGATAAAGAAGCAAAATAAAGTGATAAGAAAACAAGAGGCCAATAATTACTTGATAAAATCTGCATGTAGACAGAGACAATCTGGGGTCTGAGACCTAAATGTAATATAAAATGAAAGGTGCAAATTTCCCAAAGACAACTATAGAAAATCTGGTGGATGGGTCGATAATGAGATTTTAAGATCCATCAGAAAATTCATGATTTATAAATAGAAAATAAAAAGCATTAATAAGTTTCATTAATATTAAAACTTTCCACTTTGAAAAGACAATGGTACAAGAATGAAAAGAGGAGCCACGGAAAGAAATTTAAAGATTTATTTGTGGCAAACTACTGTTATTCAAAACACACTAAATATTTAAAAACAAAACAATATAAATCATGTTGATTTAAAAATTCACCACAGATCTTGACACATCATCAATGAAGGAAGATACATAAAGGTGAATAGGCACATGATGAGATGCCACCCTAATTTAACAGGACACACAGAATTCAAAGGCTCTGAAGACATTCATAAACCGTGGTTAGAGCAGCAAAAAGCAGAACCTGGCAGAATGCCAAAAGGTACCATCATCTTGAAAGACAGCGTGGAAATTTCTTATGACATTAAATAGTTTTAGCCATATGAAACAATGGAAATGAGCCTGGTATTTAACTATATCTATATCCACATAAAGAAAACTTCCACTGAAGCTGAGCACAGCCATTCACAGCAGCTTTAGTCACCAGCACAAAATCTGGGTGCAGTAAACAAGCCTGTACTTAAGTGAACGATTAAATAAACCGAGATGTATTCAGTCAGTGGGATGTTTTTCAGCACTGGACGGGAGCTAATCATCTGATGACCTGAAGCTTGCCGTGTCCATACTCTGGGATCAGAAGCCCAACCCAGGGTATCAGGAGCGAATCCTTCGGAATGGGATCAGGTCTTGAACTGAAACATCACCACCACGAAAGCGTTCCCAAACCAGAAGAGTTGGGTGACAAGGTATCACCTCTGAGACAGTGGCCTGATTTGCACAAGGCTGACCTGCGGTGTTATATGTCCGGTACAGTGTTTGGTGCCTTGTTATGTCAGGTGGAGTCAAGCATGCCGGCAGCCATGAAGAGTCCTGAAGGGAACTCAGTGTGTGCAACGCAGAGAAAGCCCATCATGCGGAGTTGAAATATCCTGGAAGTGAAAAATCTATGGAGACGCAGAGTGCACAGATGTCTGTGCTGAGTGAGAGATGGGCTGTTGAGTCACAGAAACTGTCTCGCGTGATTCTTCACCTTGACATTCTTTTGGCTTTGCCTTCCTTCTGCAAGGGTGCGTGTGCACGTGTTTCATTTGAACGTGAAAGCTTTCCTGTAATACCGAAGTTCATTTGCACGTTGCCTGAGAGGCAGAAGTAAGGGATGGGGTAAAAGCCCTAAATCACCATAAAAGTGTCCACATCAACCTGTTCTCTTTTCATAACATTAAAAGCCAGGTTTCATAACTATAGAGCCATCTAGATTATTTCCACAAATTTCCCACAGGGAGTTCTAACACAAAGTCAAGCGTCTGGGGCTTGGGCAATATTAGCTTTACTTCTAAAAAGAAAGCTGCTTTTCCGCAAAAGGCCGCTGACTTAAGTCTGCCACTGCTCCACTTGGCACAGCCTTCATTAATGTTCTCCCTCTCACGCCTCTCGAAGGTTCAGGCCACAGATGATGGAGCACTCGCGATCTGGCCACGCTCCCACGGCATAGCTGTGAGGCTCCGGGGAGAGAAGCAGTTTGGAAAGGCCCCTGGGGAATATTGGAGACCAGAAATGTGAACCGCGGGTGTGCTATTATGGAAACAAAGGGACGGGCATCCTATTAGAAATGTGTTTTAGCTCTTACAAAGCTCTGGCACATGAACGATGAGCCAGGTGTTAATTCTCAACATGTCCACCCACCTTCACAGGATCCTGTCTGCTCCTGCAGGGCAGACCTGTGTGCAGATGGTGACTGGCGTCTATACTCTCTCCCTCACGGCCTAAGGATAAGATAAAGCATTTGGCTACTAAGCACTTGGTTTCCAACTCTTCAGTTCCTGAGACAGAGCCGTTTCCATTTAGTGGGAAGCTAGAAGTAACAGAACCCACATAGAGATACTAGGAGCACATATCCCTTCCCAAGCCACTATACCTCTAAAAAAACAGGGACATCAAAAATAACTCAGGCATAATGCATACTTTGGTGATGAGTTGCATTTACTTGGGAATCTTCCACCAGTGATGGGTCATGATAAATTTCATTGTAGCAGTTGATACTTGTGAAGAGAAAAAAAAACAATGTGAGTAACCTCTGAATAATCCATGGATGCCATCGAAGTGCTAAGTCACTCACTGATGAGCCATCAGGACCAGTTGTTTATTTCCAGATGAAGTTTTAACACTCTCAAATCACCGCTCCCCCACCCCAAATCCAGAAATCTTCATATCATCATGGAAAAGTACATTTTTCTTCATTATCACCAGCCTTTGCCAATCTCATTAGAAAGGGTGGTCCAGCCATTGGGAGCTTGGCTACGTATCTGTAGACCCCAGGGACAGGCCAAACAAGTAAGAATTGTGATTTTTTAATAAAAAATATCAGAACATTACACTCTTGACCACTCTATGCACTGAAAATAAATTCAAAGTCCCTGCTAGGCCTACAATTCCAAACCTCTGGCTCTGACCTTCTCTCTCATACTCACCGTTCCATCCCTATGCATTACTTTTTAATCCCATTGGCCACTTCTAACACTGACCTTGTAGTCACCGTATTCCCCTACCCACTGCAACCATGAATCATCTCTTGCTACATTGCCTTGAGTGGCTCCTCCAATCCTCAGCCCACTTTCCTCTTACTAGAGTTGTACTTCACTTCCCGTGCCCTCTTGTGAAAGTTGATTTTTCTATCCTGCTTGCTAAATAGCCTGTTCAAACAGGTTGCTATTTAACACAATGGTGGCTTGGGCGGCACCATGTCACTCCGCTTCAGTTACAGCTATGGCCTCCTAAAAAATTACTGTTGTATCAAATATTCCTGCCTGTGTCTGTATGCTTTCTTTTGCTTTGTTTGTTTAAAACAAGCCCTGGCTGGCCTCAAAAAAATCTCACTAGGTATCTGAGAATGCTCTTCAAATTCTTATCCTTCTGCCTCCATCTCCCAAATGATGGAATTGCAGGGTGCAGGGAGATAATGGACATTGGTGAAGAACTGGATCTTCCCAGACACTGCTCTGTAACCACCTTGTTTTCAGACCCAGCCTTCAGAACAGGGAGAGATATATATGGTACTTGGTTTGTAGTACCTTGCTATAGAAGCCTGGGTGGACTAAGGAATAGCAAGAAAACGTTCATTTCAGGCTGTTCTCCGTGTTTGCGTGTTCATTCTAGCTGCATTTTTAAAATCCCATTTGCCTTGCAGGTGACCTATTCAGTGGTTTCATGGGTGACAGCTTTGGGACACATTCATGCTGATAACATTAGGTAGAAAAGAAAATGGCCTTTCTGTTCCATGTAACCATGGACACTTGCATTATTTTCATTTTTCTCACTGAAAACAGATTTTTTTTTCCCATACAGTATATTCCGATTAGTGTTTTGACCCCTGCCCCAACTCTTCCACTAATCTTTCCTCTTCCTGACTCACCCAAATCTACCCCCCCCCCATTTGAATACAAATAGCGTATGAGTTCCAGGCTCTTTTCACTTTTTCTTCTAACAGGTTTAGTGTGTCTGGTTTTATACTAAGGTCGTTGATCCACTTGGACTTTAGTTTTGTGCAATAAATATGGATATATCGCACTTTTCTACATGTAGACATCTAGTTAGACCAGACCGATTTGTTGAAGATATTATCTTATTTTACATTGCATGGTTTTTGCATCTTTGTAAAAAATCAAGTATCCATAGCTGTTTGGGTTTATTTTTTGGGTCATCTATTCGATTCCATGGATCCTCCATTCTGTTTCTATGTCAGCACCATGCAGTTTTTATTGCTATTGTTCTATAGTACATTTGAGATCAGAGATAGAAATGCCTCCAGATCTGTTATTGTATAGGATTGTTTTAGCAATATCTGACAGAGGGCTAATATCCAGAATATATATAAAGAACTTAGGAAGTTAAACACTAACAAACCAAGTAATCCAATTTTAAAAAGTGGAGTATAGGGCTAAACAGAGAATTCTCAATAGAGAAATATGCAATGGCAGAGAAACACTTAAAGAAATGTTCAATGCCCTTAGTCATCAAGGAGCTGGGAATCAAAATGACCCTGAGATTTCACCCTGTACTCATCAGAATGGCTAAGATGAGTAACTCCAGTGACAACACATGCTGGAGTGGACATGGAGAAAGGGGAACCCTCCTCCATTGCTGGTGGAAATGTAAACTTGTACAACCACTTTGGAAATCAATCTGGCACTTTCTCAGAAAATTAGAAATAGTTCTACCTCAAGATCCAGCTTTACAACTCCTAGGAATACATCCGAAATATGGTCAACTATATAACAAGAACATTTGATCAACCACGTTCTTAACAGCTTTATTCCTAATAGCCAAAATCTGGAAACAGCCTAGATGCCCCTCAATGGAGACATACTTACAGAAATTGTGCAACATTTAGACAATAGAATATTAATCAGTTATTAAAAACAAGGAAATCATGAAATTTGAAGGCAAATTGTGGGAACTAGAAAAGATCATCTTGAGTGAGGTAACCTAGAAGCAGAAAAACATACATGATATATACTCACTTATAAGTGGATATTAAGCATATAATATAGGATAAACATATAGCAGATGCTGAGACTCATAGCCAAACTTTGGGCAGAATTCAGGGAATCTTATGAAATAATGGGGAAAGAGAAAGAAAGTCCCCCCTGCAGGGGACTGGGGCTCCACAAGTAGAGCAACAGAACCAAAAATACTGTGCCCAGGGATCTTTTCTGAGACTGACACTCCAACCAAGGACCATTCATGGAGATAACCTAGAATCCCTGCACAGATGTAGCCCATGGCAGCTCAGTCTCCAAATGGGCTCCTTCGTAATGGGAACAGGGACTGTCCCTGACATGAACTCAGTGTCTGGCTCTTTAATCACACCCCCTCCCCAATGCAGGGGCAGTCTTACCAGGCCACAGAGGAAGACAATGTAGCCAGTCCTGATGAGACCTGATAAGCTAGGGTCAGATGGAAGGGGAAGAGGATCTCTGCTATCAATGGACTGGGGAGGAGGCATTGGAGAACAAGAGGAAGGAAGGGTGGGATTGGAAGAGAATGAGGGGGGGCCTATAGCTGGGATACAAAGTAAATAAATTGTAATTAATAAAAATTAAAAAAATAGATTTTGAATGGATAATAAAGACACCAAGAAAGAAAAGACACCCCCACAGAATGGAAGAGCACATTTGAAAACCATGTATCAGGTACAGAATAGAAGAACAGAATATTAAAGGAGCTCAAGTGATCCAACAGCAAAATAATTTCCACAGATAATCAAATTGACTAGATCTTTGTCAGTGGAAAACATGCAAACAACCCTCAGCTATATTTTTAAAAGTCAACCTTACTAGTCACCGGAGACAGACAAATCAAACCACACTGAGACATCTGCTCACGTCCGAGGACATATTCTCAAAATATAATAGAGAAGGAGAGTTAGCCATAATACCGAGAGAAGAGAACTCTCTCACTCTAAGCCAATGGTATGAATCTAAATTATGGTAGCCGTTACGGAAAAGTGTGCAAGTTTGTTAAAAAAAGTTAATAGCAGAGCTGTTATTTGAGTCTACTGTCCAAACACTGGGAGGATTTTAAGTCAGTATGTTGGAGCGCCATCTGCAGGCTGGTGTCCTCTATGGCAATAGTCGCCAGACTACACAAAAACATAGGGCATAGACATATATGCCCAATATACAATGTGTGTATGTGTGCACGTATATGTATACACATATATTCCTCTGTGTGTGTGTATGTATATACATATATGTGTGTATGTGTTAGAAGTGAAGTACATAAAATCCTGTCACTTGTTATAAAGAGATGTAATTGGAGGTCTTACTGTTAAGAGAAATAAGTTAAACAGAAACAGGCCAAGTACTGAATGAGTTCCCTGGTGTGGACTCTAACATGTTGATCTGATAATCTTGAGTGGAAGGGTGTGGAGGAAATATGGGGAATGGCAGGATGAGCAGACTTGGATAGACAGGTGCTAGGATGCTGCTGGAAGGCAGTGAGAGGTCCTGCTGGTGCTCGGCAGGACATCTATGATAGAGGCAGGGTATCATATACCTCAAAGGCTGAAAGAAAAATTCTAATGATTCCTGAAAGGAAAAAAAATAAACATGTTTGAAGAGTTATAAATGATTGACTTGCTTATTTCCTGATGGTACAGGCATTGGCACATATTGTACCCTGCCCTGTAAATATGCACAATTTCAACATATCAGGTAAGGTAAGAGTTAAAGAATAGCATAGGGAATATGCCCAATCCTCATTCTGAAGGGCAAATGTGATAGACATTGGAAGCAGGAGAAAACAGGGAAAAGGACAGGAGCCTACCACAGAGGACCTCTGAAAGACTCCACCCAGCAGGGTATCAAAGCAGAGGCTGAGACTCATAACCAAACTTTGAGCAGAGTGCAAGGAATCTTATTCAAGTAAGAGGATACAGAAAGACCTGGAGAGGACAGGAGATCCACAAGGAAAGCAACAGAACCAAAACATCTGGATACAGGGATCTTTCCTGAGACTGATACTCCAACCAAGAACCATTCATGGAGATAACCTAGAACTCCTGCACAGATGTAGCCCACAGACTCAGTCTCCAAGGGGGTTCCCTAATAAGGGGAACAGGGGATTTCTCTGGCATGAATTCAGTGGCAGGCTCTCCAATCACCTCCCCCTCAGGGTAGCAGCCTTGCCAGGCCACAGAAGAAGACAATGCAGCCAGTCCTGATGAGACCTGATAGGCTAAGGTCAAATGGAAGGGGAGGAGGACCTCACCTATCAGTGGACTAAGAGAGGGTATAGGGGGAGAAGAGGGAGGAAAGGTGGAAATGCAAGGAGATGAGGGAGGGGTCCACGGCTGGGATACAAATTGAATAAATTGTAATAAGCGATATTAATAAAAATTTAAAAATAGTATGATAGGCCATCCCAAAGCAACTATAGGAGACCCTAGTCCTTTTTTACTATTATTATTGATGAAAAAGAACAGCAAAGGATGGCCATGACTATAGCAACAATCTGAAGAAGTGTTTATGACTAAATTTTCCCTTCAGTTGCTAAGCCACGCATGATGTTTATAAAGAAGAAAAATAAAAATCAGTACATCAATGGGAGACTGTAGTTCTAAATGTGAAGGATTTGGTTTATGGGTCTATGCAAGTTAGTTTTAATTCTCAAAAATGGAAACTCTTCCAATCACTAAAAGTGACCAAGAGTTTATAACATCTTCTACCCATGGTAAACTTATGTGAAAGAATGCTGGAGCAGGACCAGTCTGGAAGCAGATTCTGTAGAAAAAAAAATTTCAATCTTGTACATATAGCACCGTGTTCCATCAGGGGATTGTCCTCTTATCCCCAGAAGAAGAACATTATTTTGCATCAGATTGTTAATTGTTCATGCATATTTTATAAGAATGAAAATAAGCTATGCAGTAATACATGCCTGTGTCAAAGCTGGGTTTATTCATATGTGAATATAAATACATTATCTGTATATTATCTGTCAAGAAATACTAGTCAGTCATATATTATTTGAAGACATAATTCACCAAATTATGTGTCTGTGTGTTTACAGTCTAAAGATGAAGCTAGAATTCATTCTCCCAGGCATCACTAGTGAGCATAAAATGTCTTATTTAACTTACTTGTCTGGGAATCTACCAAGGGTGAAACTCTCTGAGGAATGGTTTTCCCACTGTTCTTCGCTCATTGTAATTATCATCATAACTTGAAGTGCTTTCAGCTCAATTTGTATAAAACACTATTTCAAAATATTTGTACAGTATAATGAAAATAAGTGCGTATGGGAATCTGTTTATTTCACGTTGCTTTCCTAGCACTTTGATGGGGTGAATTTGAGAGCGAGTAGGATTGTAGTTGGTTATTGGCAATCAAAAGGGGTCACCAGACAGCAAGGCCAGTTTCATTTCTTACCACTCTCCTAAGCACTCGCTGAAATAAAATAAAATGAAATAAAAGAAAACCCAGACTCACAACGCTGACAGAGACTGAGACATCAACTAAGGAGCATGCATGGTCTGCACATATATGGCTGCTGTACACATATGTGGTCTTCATGTGGGTCACCTGGGGAGTGGAGAAGGAATGGCAGCGAGGGGGGAGTTCTAATACGGACTCTATTGCCTGCTTTTGGATCACTTTTCCCTGGGAGGGCTGCCTTGCCTGACCTCGGTGCCTGGCCTCAATGGATAAGGATAAGTTCAGTCCTTTTGTGACTGAGCATATCCAGTGTTGGGGAGGGTCGAGATGGAGAGAAGGGGAACTCCACCTTCCTGGGGAGGGGGGAGAGAGAAGGGAAGGGTGAAGGAGAGGAAAGGGCACAGGGAGGAGAGAAAGGAGGGGCCACCTTCACATACTTTATATGTGAAGTAAATAAACTTAAGTCAAATGAAAATTAAAAAGAAAGCCAAAGTCAAGGGAAAGACCAATGACAGCAGTCAGCAGGCATCACCGCAGAGGACCCTCAGGAAGGCTCCCCACCCCGGGGACTGGAGAAACATCTGCTAATGAATTAAGTTCCCATCCCTGTCAATCACAGAGGTACAGGAAGAGTACATGCTCATGTTAATGCATAAACACAATTAAACACAGTGCACCAAAGGCATTCGATGTTTAGATGTTTGAAATATATCAACATTCATGTCTTGACTTTCTGGGTCTGGGTTATGTCACCCAGTGCAATATTTTCTATTTCCCTATAGATTTCATGATTTTATTTTTCTTGACAGAGGCATAGCATTTTGGGTGGTTGGTTATGATCTACATAAAATATATACTGATTTGTAGAAAATGTTGTCTAAAGTATTTTGGGATAGGAGAGCTTGTTACCTCTCAGGAGCATCAGTGATAAAAGTGTTCTGTATAAAATGTGAGCCGGCTTCAGATTATTCATAAAATTAAAATCTTTACTGGACAAAAAGAAAGTATTCTTGATGAAAAGATGGTTTGGGGGCCTAGGTAAAACACAGAAATACATTATTTGAATGCTAATCCATTAAACTGTGCTTATTAAATGAAAATGTGTGGTGGGGAGATGACTCAGACGGTCAAGCGCTTGTCATAAAAGCATGAGGTCCGAAGTTCAGATCTCTAGTATTCACACAGATGCTGGGTGGGGATGGCAAACCAGCCCATAATTCTAGCACTTGGGAGGCAAGATAGGAGCTTCTCAGAGTAAGCAGACTAGCTAGACAGAATCGGCGAACTCCAGGTTCAGTGATAAAACCCTAATTATGTCCCAAGTGGAATCCCGGCTAGCTTGAATCCCGAGTCTGTATGTGACAATAATTTGGGTCTCTTTAACTACCCGGGCTGAGATAGTCATCAAATGTTTGGCTAAGTCAGAAAAATTCAGCTGAAGCACACCAAGTTCCCAGGGTTTGGTTTTGGAGACATACAGTGGAAGAAAAAATCTGGAGAGGCATTCACTATTTGCGCAGGGTTTGAGGAGCATTAATAAGGAATTGTTTTAGTAAGGGAATGACATCTTCATCCTGCTCCACTTTAGTTTGTGCTTTGAAGGAATGCACACGGTGAGGGAATTGGGAACTCCTTAGTTGAAAGAAAAATGTCTCTCTGCTCTAATTAGATATATGTCCCAGGAAAACATAAATGAAGAACTTAACACTCTCCAGTAAGGTAATATGAGAGGAAATTCAGTTCACCTCAAGAATGCTGTATGTTGACCTAATCTTTCATAAAGGTAAAGGAGTAGGCGGATTTCATAAGCCTTGAATGTTGAAAATTAAAGATATTATTTTGAAACTATTAATGGAATAATGTACTCAACTCAGTTCAAAGTGATTTGTGTAAGGGAAGCAGATTAAGGGTAGGTGATTTTTCATTTAGAGTAATTGAAATGACAAGAAGAGTTGTAATAAAGAAGAGAAAGGGGCTGGGGAGTTGGCTTGGCAGTTAAAAGTACTTTCTGCTCCTGCTTTCCTTTTTTAATTATCCAGGAAATACTCCAATTAAAAACAAGAATGGAACAATTTGGTGACTTTGTGCCTTTGGAAGCTTGTTTTGCACTTTCTTAGAACTGATGACTCTCGTTAAGATACCTTAATTCCTGTGTGAAAAGAAGGGTTTGTGCACATCCAAATTGAATGTACCAAGACGGTGGTTTCCATATTGGTTTTCTGTGAAAATAAAGGAATATCTGGGGAATATTTTTGGTACACAGAGAGTTAGTCTATTGCTGTGTCTGCAACAAGAGGCTGTGGCCTAAACCTTGCTTAAACCACCACAAAAAAAAAAAAAAAAAAAAAAATCCTTTACCACAGAAAAGAAGAAAGCCATAGAACTTTCCAAGGGACTCATTTCCTAGACATATATTCAATCAGAAAGTCATGCTCTGATTTTTCTCGTTATAGTAACATAATAAATGTTGCTTTTCTTGCACTGCATCCTTGAGTATAACTGTTAAACTCATACCAGTTCGTATAAACTCATATCAGTAGGAGGAGAGTGACAATGCAGCCACTCCTGATGAGACCTAACATACTAGGATCAGAAGGAAGAAAAAGAAACCCTTCCCTACCAGTGGACGTGGGGAGGGGCATATGTGGAGAACGGAGGAAGGGAGGGATTGGGAGGGGAGGAGGGAGGGAACTAGAGGGTGGGTACAAAGTAAATAAAGTGTAATTAAAAATAAAATTAAATTAAAAAAAAGAAAAAAAAAGAAGGCAGTTAGTAAGTGTATAGAGGAAGCATGAGCATTAAATGTTATTCATTTCTAATAAGTTACATTTTTAATTTTTGAGATTACAATAACATCTTTTCATTCTCTCTTTTCCTTCCTCCTATCAATCACATATAACCCCTGTGCTATTTCACGTTCATGGCCACTTTTTCATTAATTGTCAACATGCAAATATCTCTATATATCTATCTACCATATATCTATGTATTATATATAGTGATATATGATGTGATATATACATGTAGTGATGTATGTAGTGATACATGATATATCATATATCTATGTCTTATATCTACAGATATCATATAGCTATAATATCACACACACACACACACACACACACACATATATATATATATATATTCCTAAATCTAACCTATTCACTCTGTATAATATTATTTTATGTATGTTTTCAACATCGACTATTTGGTATTAGAAAAAAGAAAGAAAATCTACATTAACCAAAGAGACCAAAAACATTGATTTGAGATTAAAATTGCATGGTTACATTTAACTACTGGTTAAAGAACTAAAGAAGGTTTGAATATTTGTTGGGATCATAATATTTGCTAGAAGTTAATTAGATGACTAATAGTGAAGCCTATGATAATTTCAATAAGGATTTTAATTTGTTTCCAAAATATTTTGGGTATGACAGTAAAATATTATAGATGCACTATGCATTGGTTGTTACAGGAAAGATTCAACCTTTTAAAGTAATTATCATTGACTATGGTTTGAGGTACCCAGCTTAAACATACAAAAGGATATTAATTTAAGACAAAGGATGGTTTGGGAGAAGTTCAACTACAAGCCAGTGACATATGTTTGCTACTTAACAAGAGGGTAATGTCTTATTTTCAAGCTTGCAGCGCAGAGGGTTGGGATCACAGCCTCGCTCAGACCTTGCCCTAGGGCTAACTCTATATTTAACTCCAGAGTGAAATTGATATGACTGTGGGGGGGGGGCAGCATGCAGGTGCACATTAAAGAACGAGAGCTTGTGCTTCCTAAAGCTGTGGGAACCTGGATCCCATCACCTACAAGGGTAGACCCTTCTGTCTCACGGGCTTCAGGGAAAACGACCCTGGCCTCATGCTATGGCCGTGCTCAGCCCTTTAAGCTCGCATGCTCCTGCACCTGTATCAACAAAGCACAGCGCGGTCGCCAGAAATTAAAACGCAGGGAATCTTACAGCCAGCATCTTCCACATCATTCCGCCGCACATTGCAGGCAAGGTTTTCTTCATTCGTTCGGGAAATATGACATGCCGTATCTTCCGCGGTGATTCAGGTATTCACGGGAATACTTGAAGGTGCTAATGCATACTAGAGTGAAGATTTTTTTTTTTAACTTCTTTAAATCGAACGCACTGTCCACCATAGTATTCTTTTGTAGGAATAAACCCTTAGGATCCTGCAAACTCATGCTCTGTAGAACAGTGATTGATATCAAAGATGACATCTTCCTTATAACAAACATATACTTTCACACCTTTCAACTCTTCGCTCATAACTTTTAAATGTAATGGGCGGTTTTTAAAATGCAATTGTTTCACAGTATTCTTTGAAGGAAGTCACAGTAGTCAGGCTTTTCAAACAATAGTTTTCAAAACTCAGTGACCTTCAACTATAATTCAGATGGGTGAAAGAGCTAATGATTCATTATTGGAATAAATTGTACTGAACAATAAATAGCATTTTTCAAGTACAATCCTAATGATAATACTTGTGGTTTGTTGGAAAAAGAAGAGCTGTACTTAGCATACATTCTAAGGAGCATGTTGGTGACTTCCAACATCATTTCCATTAAGTCTCTTGTACCAGTAGTCTCACCATGCAGCTTTGAAAGCACTGGCACAGTACAGGTCTAAAATGTATCAATCCCATGGATATGGTTTAAATTAAATAGACTAGGCACTCAGTGATGCATAATTTTTGGGATTTCAGACAGGGTGCAATTTCTGAAACAAACACCACCTTATTTCAGATAACGGCCTGAATTCTTGGACTGCCTGCTTTCCTACTTGAATGAAGGCCACCATGGAGTAGCTGTATTATTTAATGTATTACATAAGGTTAAAACATTCACTCATTCGGGATATTTTTAGATTTTTTTAAAAATTTTCTTTCTTTATGTATGTGTATGTCTATGTGAGTGTGTGTGCATCTGACTGCCCAGGGAGGCCAGAAGAGGACATTAGACACTCTGAATCATAGTGACAGGTATTTGGAAGGCACCTCTCCTGCATGCTGGGAACTAAACTCTGGTCATCTAGAAAAGCACTCAACCACCGAGCCATATCTGATGCCTCCCATTCAAGGTTTTGTCAGTTATATTTACTATAATTATTAGAGATATCAACCGACAAAAACGAAACAAAATTTCAACTCTAAAACTTTGTATCAACTTTCTCTTGCAGCCTTTGAACCCAAGTTAGTTCTGCCCCACTTGATTTTCTCTTTTTAACTTCTAGCCAAGATTTCTCTGCATACCACTGGCTGTCCTAAAACTCACTTTGTAGAACAGTCTGGCCTTGAACTCACAAAGATCTGCCTGACGAAGGGTTGTCTCGTGACACATATGTACTGTGCTGTGCAATTACAAAACTCATATCCCACTGATTCCTGAAAACATATTCACGTAGCAATTCATGACAATGTGAAGAGTCCAGAATCTCATATTAAAATAGTAATAGAAAAGGGGCCATATATACACACATCAGAAACTTGAGATTCAATCCCAACTCCAGCCCAAATGCTCTTTATACTATAGATTTGTTATGTTATAAGCAACTCAATAAAAAGATCATATTTTAGTTCACAATTGAAAGTGCAGCTCATCAGAGTGAGGCAGTCAAGGTAAGGGGAGCTTCAAGCAGCTGCATTGTGCTCGTGTTCAGAAAACAATAGCAATGAATGCATCCATGCCAGCACTCAGAGGGCCTTCTTCAGTCTTAAAGAATACAGGATCCTCTGACTAGGGAGTATTCCCACCCAGAGTGGGCAGGCCTTCCCATATCATTTAGCACACTCTAGATAATGTGAACTCCCTCAGACATACACAGAGATCCATTTTCCAGGTGATCCTGCCTTCTGTCAAGTTGATAGCAGCATATTTGATATGGCATATATTTAACAGAGGACCATGAGGCAAAAATATATATATCAACAAGGCATCTGCAGATGTGAGGGTACTTTTAGCAAAGGAAATTCTTCAGTGAAGCAATACAATGTGGCTGGATTATAGTATTAAAAATACTTACCCAATAAAAAAAGTTATGTAATATAACAGGGCAAAAAACATGACATATACAAGCTCAAATACAGGTATGTGGTATGCTTGTAGTCTGAAATACATGAAAAAGGGAGAGTCTCATATTCCTTCTGCTCCTGAGTTTCCATGCCTAGCCCCAGGGCAGCGGCTTAGATACAGTGTTCCATTTATTCCTCACTGCAACTCAGTGTACGGGATTATAATCGCCACATTATGGAGGAGGAGATTCATATATTGTTTTAACACAATAAAGGACAAAAAAACTACATTAAAATAAAGACCTATATGCAAATCCTGTAAGTCTTTCTCTAAACATGATGGGACTCTGAAGATTTGTTCAAGTGGATTTTTATTTTTAAAATGTTAAGAAGAGTGTTAAGTATGTTAATTCAGAAAAGTTTTCAAGATCCAAACAATTATTTTCTCTTGAATTTGCATTACATTTTTTAAAATTTAATTTTATTTATATATTTATTTATTACAATTTATTCAGTTTGTATCCCTACTGCAGCCCCCTCTCTTGTCTTCTCCCAGTCCCAACTACCCTCTCTCTTCTCCCTCTATGCCCCTTCCCTAGTCCACTGGTAGAGGAGGACCTCCTCCACTTTAACTGACCCTAGCCTATCAGGTCTCAACAGGGCTGGCTGCATCATCTTCCTCTGTGGTCTGTCAAGGCTGCACCACCCCATGGGGTGGTGATCAGAGAGCCTGCTACTGGGTTCATGTCAGAGACAGCCCCTGTACCCCTTACTAGGAAACCCACTTGGAAATTAAGCAGCTAATGGACTTCCTTTGAACAGGAGGTCTAGGTCCTCTCTACACATGATCCTTAGTTGGAGTATAGGTCTCTGCAAGCCCCCCTGGGTCCAGGTATTTTGGCTCTTTTGTTCTTCTTGTGGAGTTCCTGTCCCTTCCAGGTCTATTTTCATCTTCTTCCATATGGATTCTGGCACTCTACCAATCAATTACAAACAAGGAAATCATGAAGTTTTCAGGTAAATGGTGGGAACTGGAACAGATAATCCTGAGTGGGGTAACCCAGAAGCAGAAAGACACAAATGGTTCATACTCACAAGTGGATATTAGCCATATAATATAGGATAAACATACTAAAATCTGTAGCGGTGAAGGAGCTAGACAATGAGGACCCTAGAGAAGATGCTTAATCCTCATTCAGAAGGGTGAACAGGACAGGCACCAGAAGTAGGAGAAGACAAGGAACAGGACTGGTGCCTTGCATTACATTTTGTATTGCTTCCATATCCATGTTTATTTTTTATGTTTTGGCAATTTGTTTGTTTGCTAAAAAGGTCTCATTATGTAGCACGTGCTAGCCTTAAGGTCAAGTTTTCCCGCTTCAGCCTCTCAGTCAGTGAAGAACACTGTACTATGCATGGCATGTTTATTGGATATTGAAATCAGAGGAATGATGATTACCCAGAGGTGCCCAATAATAATCTTCTTTGCAAGAAGACACAAAATGTTACCCCTTCCCATTGAGAAGGACTCTTCGTAATGTGGCTGCGTTTAAGTCGTTCATAATTCTGTATAAATCCCTCACCGAAACGCATGTATGTAACACCAATTAATTACATGAAATAAGATAAGAAAATTTGACCATTGAGTATGACCCTCTTTTTTCAATTATATTTTTATTTTTAATATTAATAACAGTTTATTCAATTTGTATCTCAGCTGTAGCCCCATTCTTCATTCCCTCCCAATCCTATCCTCCCTCCCTTTTCTCCTCCCATGCCCCTCTCCAAGTCCACTGATAGGGGAGGTCCTCCTCCCCTTCCATCTGACCATAGCTTATCAGGTCTCATCAGGACTGGCTGCATTGTCCTCCTCTGTGGCCTGGTAAGGCTGCTCCCTCCTCGACGGGGTGGTTAAAGAGCTCGCTACTGAGTTCATACCAGAGATAGTCCCTGTTCTCCTTAGTAGGAAACCCCATGGATACTGAGCTGCCATGGGCTACCTCCAAGCAAGGGTTCTAGGTTATCTCATGCATGGTCCTTGGTTGGTGTATCAGTCTCAGAAAAGACACTGGTGCCCAGATTTTTTGGTTCTGTTGCTCTCCTTGCAGAACTCCTGTCCTCTCCAGGTCTTACTATCTCCTCCTTCTTTCATAAGAAGATTCCCTGCACTCTTTACAAAGTTTGGCTATGAGTCTCAGCATTTGCCTTGATACATTGCTGGGTAGAGACTTTCAGAGGTCCTCTGTGGTAGGCTCCTGTCCTTTTTCCTGTTATCTCCTTCTTCCAATGTCCATCCTTTTTTTCTTTTTGAGTGAGAGTTGATCATCTTATCCAGGGTCCCCCTTCTTGCTTAGCTTCTTTAGGTGCACAGATTTTAGTATGTTTATCCTATATTATAGGTCTAGTATCCACTTATAAGTGAGTACATACACTGTGTGTGTTTCTGCTTCTGGGATACCTCTCTCAGGATGATCTTTTCTAGATCCCAATATTTCTTAGTGAGAGAATCTGAAACTATATAAGATACAATAAAACTAAGTTACAGTTAAACAGATAATATCATTTCTTTGGTTTGTCTTTGCTATACTCTCTAGAGTGGAGAGATGACTGTTTATCTTTCCCAGGAAAAGTGAGTCAGAATTTGATGACCAAACATGCTGGGCAAAAAGCAGTGCAAGAAGCTCCCCTCAGTTCATGTAGTGTGGAAAGTTGCACCAAATTCCTGAGCACTTTCCTGAAATGAGGAAGCACCAGAAGGATCATGGGAGAAAAACTATAGACTAAAATAGTAACTGAAGTAGCATTCACAACCAATGCCTCTGAATCTAATATCGTTCTTTTTTAATTTTTTATTTAACTTTTATTAATTACACTTTATTCATTTTGTATCCCCCCATAAGCCCCTCCCTCCTCCCCTCCCGGTCCCACCCTCCCCCCTCTTTCTGCATGCATGCCCCTCCCCAAGTCCACTGATAGGGGAGGTCCTCCTCTCCTTCTTTCTGATCTTATCGTTCTTTTTGATTGAACAATTGATACAAGGAATTGGAACTTTTGATACAGCTGACATTGCTAGTTACTTGTTTTTGTTTCTCCTTAACTGCTGAATCTAATGACCAAATGACACACTTTTGGAAAGGACTAAAATGATCTTTCAGAGATATCTTTCTCCCCTTTGAAAAAGATTTCTTTATACAGGTCATGCTTATTTCTGACTGCTTTACACTTCTCGACAAAATGTTTAAAAAAAATTTGCAGACACACCCAAAGGACAGAGTATAGAAAATAAATCTGCAGAAGGTTCAAACATAGCTCTGGAATTTATGAGAAATTTAAAGTGGAGAAAGGAGTAGATGACAACCAACATGGAATCTGATAGAATTGTATAGAACAGGAACTAAAGTCTTTAAATAGGAAAAAACCATGTTCAGTGGGCAGAGGAAGATACACTCAATAAAGCTATGGAATGAAGATTCTAGTTCCCATTCAGCTATGTGAGGTAATTGTCATACTTCTCTCTCTCTCTCTCTCTCTCTCTCTCTCTCTCTCTCTCTCTCACACACACACACACACACACACACACACACAGAGAGAGAGAGAGAGAGAGAGAGAGAGAGATTGGAGAGACAGACAGATAGACAGAGATGTTGGCTTCTTGCCCTTCAAGTGTTCAGGTAGAAGAGAACTCTATTAGACCCCACAGGTCAATATGTGTTGAAATTTGCCGATTTCCAGATTAAACCCAGGGAGCCTTGTCCTATGTTTTACTTCTTCTAATCAAAGAACACATGTCGTTAGCACTGGGGAGATTCTTAAATATTCTTAAACTGCAAACGCGCTCATCTGTTTTATAAGATCACTGTGGTTCACTGAATTTAGGTTGTTAGCGTATCACTCCCACATCTTAGCTGGAGGAAGAAGTTAAGCCGTATTACCTTCACACGGCTGCCTACAGAGTGACTCCGAGCAAGGGTCAGCGATGTTTTATTATTACCTATGACCCTCATGCTGTGGAGAAGGGAATGAAAGACGGGATTAGGAGGGGAGGAGGAAGGGGTTTTTGGGGGGGATACAAAGTGAATAAAGTGTAATTAATAAAAAATAAAATAAATAAAAACCCTCCCAGTATTCCTTGTTCTCTGCACTCCCATCGTTTAAAGTAATCAGCTATCTAGCGGCCACACTTTATACAGTCTTCAATAAATAGAGAAGGGTGTACAGAATTTGCCTTTTTTACTTACTTCTTTTATTTTTATTTTTTTAATATAATACCAAATTCAATGTAAGTGAAAATTTATTTCTGACATTTTCCCTTTTTTTGGCTATAGACCCTTGTGGACAAATTAAATTGTTGAATATAATATAAATTCCAAAGTTAGTTTAATTTATAGATGGAAACCCATTGACATTTCATTCTACACCTGATACATACCAATTTAACAAAATGCCCAAATAGTGTTGTCTGTAACACTTCTTACTATTTTCCTATAAACAGCGGTTGCAGAATGACAAAAAGCAATGACATTAGATGGGTTGTGCAGTGTTTGATGATACACTAATAGCATCCTAAAGAATAGAATGAATCAAATCTTTGTCCTATATGCCAAGTCTGAAAGAAGAGTTGCTTAGTCTGAGTGTAAACCACGCTTACTCTAATTCTAAGATTGGTAGATTATACTGTTTTCATTTTCTTACATTCTGTCCCTATATGAAACAGTTCAATTACATTTCATCAACACTTGAGGTGGATGAAGAGATTATAACCAGCACAAAGAGATGTTCCTGGTATCTGGTAGAAGGTGAGAGAAAGTGGGTCTCAGACCTGGCTTACAACAGAACCAAGGAACTGTGCATCTGATATAACACCTAGGTAGTAATTAACTCTAGCATCCAAGCTGAAGAGTCAGGTAAAGAAGAAAAGACATACTCTTATTATCGACTGCCAATAAGTTACTCTTTGAAAGTAAAGCCTACAGCACATTAGAAATTTCATATCCCAAAAGAGACAAAGTCGCTCAAAGAAAAGAGACACAGTAGCATTATGAAGACACACTTGTCTTTTTAGCTGGGCATTATCCAAGTGAAAGGTGTTGAAATCTTTGCAGAGCGAATAGGAACATCCTACACACTAAAGGCTGACACTCATTGTTAACAGAGAAAAGGGGGCTGTATGGTGTGTGCCTTCATTATTCATCACCCTCAGAAGCATATGAACTTATCAAAAACAGAAAAAGAAAAGAAATTTCTGTATAAAAACAGTGAGTGGAATTGCCTGACCAATTAGGACAAATGATTTTTTTTTATTAATTACACTTTATTCATTTTGTATCCCCCCATAAACCCCTCCCTCCTCCCTTCCCTATCCCACCCTCCCTCCCCTTTCTGCATGCATGCCACTCCCCAAGTCCACTGATAGGGGAGGTTCTCCTCTTCTTTCTGATCTTAGTCTATCAGTTCTCATCAAAAATGGCTGCATTGTCCTCTACTGTGTCAAATGATTTTGCAGAGAAGAAAAAAGTGAAAGAGAAGATTCATTGTGTGATTTCTCTATATTACTTACATTTGTGTAACGTGTGCATATCTTTTCAAAGGTGTGTAAAATATGCACTGTATACTAAGATATACACAAATGACAACTAAAACCATACAAAATTTTCTGAGGTAGTTCCCTCCTTGGTAGATGGGAAAACTGCAGCAGAGCGGGAGAAATATGTTATCACAATTCACTCATTCTTCCTCTCCCTTCTTTCTACCTTCCCTTCTCCTTTCTCTTCCCCCTTCTCTCTTTCTAGAATGTTTGCTGGGAACAAATCCTAATGTTTCCTACATCAAGGCCCACTGTCCCATAGAGTTCCAGCTTGAGGATCTACAGTCTTAAAAGACATTTTATGCTGTATTTCCTTAACACAAAAATATGTAACTCATTGTCATTCATTCTTCCTAAATCAGTCTATATAAAGAATTTCTAAGTTGCCCAAGGAAGACATATCTAGAAAATATTTACCACAGGTAACTTTAGGAAAACTCAATGCAATTTATGAAGCCACACTTGGAGCTGTGAGCTGCTGGCGTTGAAGCACAGCAACTCAAAGAGACAAAATCTGCATTAAGTAGCAACTCTTAAGATAAAATGAGAAAGTACAACCATGTGTTAAGCATTGGCCTTGGTGAACTATGCAAATGTATTCATCTTCTGGCTCAAAGTGCTTTTGAAATATCAGTGAGATTTTTTTATAAGGAGGTTCCAACACACTGAAGCAAGACTATTAAGAGAAATAAAACCACGAGAAAGAAAGAAAACCAAATAATTTTACATGCCCATGGTCACAAAGACTTTTCAGGAAAGAATCTTACTAGGCACAAGGTTTCCATAACGACAATGTCAACTTTTGAAGGAGACACTAGGCACATTACGGTAAATGTACATTACAATAATTCCCACATATAAATCCAGATGACAATAACTCTAACAAAACCGTGTCAGCATTGCCCATAAAACATGCATGCTTGGTGTGAAAATGTTAGTCCATGCGGAAAGTTGCTATGCAGCCTTCAAGTGGGAGAAGAATAAACAAGGAAAGAAATGAAACAGCCTTGAGTGCTATACTGAGAAGAGTATTATTAACCTTTCTCCTTTCAGCTCTCATTATTCCTCGTGGTGGACATTCAGAAAGCCCTTCAGGAGCCAATTCTAAGTGAGGAGTAAACAAAATAGCAGAGAAAAATCATTTTCCTCAGAAACTCGACAGAAACCTGCCAAGTAAAATACACATTCCCCATTTTTGAGACCTTAGAACAATATTCCACAGTATTGGTGCCTTACAGCATGAAAGGAAGAGCAGTCCACTTTAAACGTTAATTCACAGCATGCCTAATGAATTATTGCTAAGAACAATTTTATACAGAATACCATGACTAATGGACACTATGGCCTCATTTCTTCATCTGTCCAAACAGTTAATAAAACCCAGCTTGGAGTCTGCACTAGATACTCACGTAGTACCTACTGTGGAGGGCATGGATACTGAGTATTTATCACAGATGAGTCATTCCCACTTGGATTTTTTTTATTAGTGTCATACTTATGGACACGGAATTGCAAAGGGAGTCCCATCTGTAATAGAAACAGCAAGTCAAGACCCAAAATAAGTGAATCAGGACAAGGCAAGAGTGCTCCTGACAGCTGTGATCTTGGAGATGGATCAATGGGAAGGAGTATTTGCCACACAAGCCTGATGGCCTGAGTAGGAATCTGGAGCCCACAGAGGAAGGAGACACTCAACTCCAGAATGCTCTCATCTGCCCTTTGCACACAGGTGTTATGGCACGTGCATGTGGGTCTGTGTGTGCCTACAATAACAAATTAAATTAAAAGAGAATCACCTCTCTTTCTTGTGGAGTACTTAACCTTTCCTATGTTTCCAAGATTTGGAATTCTGTAGTCTAATGCTATTGATATTTTACCAACCACCTTTTAGGATGTTTTTTTTTTTTTCTTTTAACTACCAACACGAGTATTAGGATTAACCTCGTGTTTTTATTTATGCCTTCCACTTATTATCACTATTAACATACAGGGAAGTCGCTACAGAAATCATGAGTCTGTGCCTCCTGGAACAGCAAGTGTCTGTATTAGTACTATCTGAAAGTAGCAACTATAGCTGTGAATCAAACAAGGACAAACATCTTACACCTGATGGCATCTTTATCAACTTCTAAGACACTTCAGACTAAATTTTAACTCACTATTTATGTTTGTTGGTTGCTTTGTAAAAGTTCAGGGACAGCTGGGTGTGGTGGTGCATACCTTTAATACCAGCACTTTGGTAGGTAAAGGCAGGCGAAATGCTGTGAGTTCCAGGCCAGCCTAGTCTACCAAGTGGGTCCAGAACAGTCAATTATACACAGAGAACCCCTGCCTCAAAACACAGATAAATAGATAGATAAATAAATGAATAAATAAATAAATAAAATATAATTAACTGCAATAGTGAATTATACGTTTAATTATATATGTAATCAAGCATGTATAAAATACATTTCTATACTGCTTTAAAATTATTCCATTGAATATGACAAAATGCTAATTTTTATGTACATATTAAGTGGATTTTCACCACCTTTGGGACTACATTTTTAAACTACTTTATTGCATTAACAAATATCAAAACTCAATTATATTCATCCTCTATTATATAACAGGTAAAAGGATGTGTATAATATTCAATTCACTGAATTGATTTTTCTATTAATTTTCATTTTATTGCTAATATTTCAAAATCTTTTTCTGGATCATAACATCTATGGTGTCCATCTTTAATCACAGTGCAATTTTATTATGCCGCATATAAATGCACACCTAAAGTCACACATTTTTCTATTTGTCTTACTAATAACTTACATAAAACTCAATCACTCTGTTTTTCATATTAATTTTCCTTTGTACTGAGCTTTGTGGATTTATTTTTAATTCCTTGAACAGTCACTTTAAACTGTCTCCTTGTGCTGCATCTTTGGTGTTGACCTTGCCTTTCAGTTTTGTTTACTTATATTAGAGAGCTCATTATTTTTCAAATTTTAAAATCACAAACGGGGCACACATTTCATCCTGTGGTAAATATCATTAAGATCTGAGATGTTCGCATTATGCGCACTAATGCTGTGTTGTTGCTGTTGTGGGGCTCTTTTACAGGATGGCTGTTTACACCGATTAGGCAACACAAGGAGACTCTTCATACTTCTGCCGTTTTGTCATACACAAGGCACACATGGTACTCAGGAAAAGCTCAAGCATTAAGCACGAGGCATGTTTATGGCAAATACAAAATACTCCTTCCAGGCTATTCATGTGGCATGGTGTCATGAAACAGAACAGGCATTTGCTAGGTGTTTACTTCATTAATATAAGAAGAAATTTAATGTCGGAGAAGAAAAAGCATTTTGAAAATCACATTGAAGATGCTGTTGACTGGGTAGAAGGATGTTTTCTTAAAAGTGTGTTTTCAGATGAACATGAAGAGTAGAAAAGCTGTGACTCTGAATGACACAGTGAAGATTTCACCTCATACCGACTCTCCCTGTTGCCAGAGGTCCTCATCTATTTCACTTGTCCTGGAGTGTGGGACATTATTTTTCTGCAACATGAGAGTCCTTGGATATTGCAATATATTTGTTATAAGCAATATGTTTACCATTATAATAGTAATACTAAATAAAGTAGGATGGATACTTCAGTTCAGGGATGTGCTGGTTCTGATGTACAAAGCTGACAGTGAAAAATCTTAGAAATCCAAAAGAGAGGTTGTTAAACTTGGTGGCTCTATGTTAGCTACAGAGGGAGTTTGTAACATTTATATTAGCCAATGTTAGAGATCAGTGCTATACTGATAATCTACATACACACACACAAAGCAGGCCATAATAAGTAATTGTTTCAGATGAAATTAAAACACAAAGAAACTTTTCAGTTTCATGAGGTCCCATTTATTGATTGTTGATCTTAGAGCCTGTGCTGTTGGTGTTCTGTTCAGGAAGTTGTCTCCTGTACCAATGAGTTCTAGGCTCTTCCCCACTTTTTCTTCTAACCGATTTAGAGTATTTGGTTTTATGTTGAGGTCTTTAGTTTTGTGCAGGGTGATAAATATGGATCTATTTTCATTTTTCTGCATGTAGACATCCAGTTGGACCAGCACCATTTGTTGAAGATGCTGTCTTTTTTCCATTGAATGGTTTTGGCTTCTTTGTCAAAAATCAAGTATTCATAGGTGTGTGGGTTTATTTCTGGGTCTTCTATTCAGTTCCATTGATCCTCCTTTCTGTTTCTATGCCAGTACCATGCAGTTTTTATTACTGTTGCCCTGTAGTACAGCTTGAGATCCGGGATGGAGATACCTCCAGATGATCTGTTGTTGTACAGGAACGTTTTTGAGATTCTGGGTTTTTTGTTTCTCCATATGAAGCTGAGAATCTTTTTTTTCAAGGTCTGTAAAGAATTGAGTTGGTATTTTGATGGGAATTGCATTGAATCTGTAGATTGCTTTTGGCAGGATGGCCATTTTCACTATGTTAATCTTACCAATCCATGAGCACAGGAGATCTTTCCATCTTCTGAGATCTTCTTCAATTTCTTTCTTCAGAGACTTAAAGTTTTTTTTTTTTTTTTTCAAACAGGTCTTTCATTTGCTTGGTTAGTGTCACCCCAAGGTAGTTTATGTTATTAGTGGCTATTGTGAAGGATGTTGTCTCCTGATTTCTATCTCGGCCCTTTTGTCTTTGGTATACAGGAGGGATTCTGGTTTTTTTTTTTAGTTGATTTTGTATCCTGCCACTTTGCTGAAGGTGTTTATCAGCTGAAGGAATTCTCTGGTTGAATATTTGGGGTCGCTCATGTATACTATCATATCATCTGCGAATAGTGACACTTTGATCTCTTTCTTTCCAATTTGTATCCTCTTGATTTACTTTAGTTTTCTTATTGCTTTAGCTAGGACTTCAAGTACTATGTTGAAGAGATATGAAGAGAGTGGGCAGCCTTATCTTGTCCCTGATTTCAGTGAGATTGATTTAAGTTTCTCTCCATTGAGTTTGATGTTGGCTATAGGCTTGCTGTATATTTCTATTACTATGTTTAGGTATGTGCCTTGTATCCCTGATATCTCCAAGACTTTAAACATGAATGGGTGTTGGACTTTGTCAAATGCTTTTTTGGCATCTAAGGAGATGATCATGTTTTTGTTTTTTTTTTTACCTTCAGTTTGTTTATGTGGTGGATTACATTGATGGATTTCCGTATGTTGAACCACCGTTGCATGCCTGGGATGAAGACTACTTCGTCATGGTCGTCATGGTCGATGATATCTTTTATGTGTTCTTGGATTCGGTTTGCCAGTATTTTGTTGAGTATTTTTGCATCAATGTTCATAAAAGAGATAGGCAAATGGGACCTAATGAAACTGAAAAGCTTCTGTAAATCAAAAGACATTGTCGTCAGAACAAAATGACAGCCTACAGACTGGGAAAGGATCTTCACCAACCCTATATCTGACAGAGGGCTGATATTCAGAATATATAAACAACTAAAGAAGTTAAAAAGCAATAAATCAATTAATCCAATTAAAAATGGGGTACAGAGCTAAACAGAGAATTGTCTGTAGAGGAATATAGAATGGCAGAGAAACACTTAAAGAGATGCTAAACATCCTTAGCCATCAGGGCGATACAAATCAAAACGACCCTGAGATTTCACCTTACAACCATCAAAATGGCTAAAATAAAAAACTCAAATGACAACACATGTTGGAGAGGTTGTGGAGAAAGGGGAACCCTTCTCCACTGCTGGTGTGAGTAAACTATTACAACCAATTTGGAAGTCAATCTGGCGCTTTCTCAGACAATTAGGAATAGTGCTTCCTCAAGTCCCAGCTATACCACTGCTAGGCATATACCGCAAATTTGCTCAAGTACACAACAAGGACATTTGCTCAACCATGTTTGTAGCAGCTTTATTTGTAATAGCCAGAACCTGGAAACAACCCAGATATCCATCAATGGAGGAATGGATACAGAAATTGTGGTAGTTTTACACAATGGGATACTATTCAGCAATCATAAACGAGGAAATCATGAGATTTGCAGGCAAATGGTGGAATCTAGAAAAAGATCATTCAGAGTGAAGTATCCCAGAAGGAGAAAGACACACATGGCATATACTCACTTATATAGACCTATAAGATGTGATAAACATAATGAAATCTATACACCCAAAGAAGATAAACAAGAAAGAGGACCCGGGATAAGATGATCAATCCTCACTTACAAAGACAAATGGGATGGGCATTGGATGTAGGAGAAAACAAGTAACAGGACAGGAGCCTACCACAGAGGGCCTCTGAAAGACTCTACCTAGCAGTGTGTCAAAGCAGATACTGACAACCAAACCTTCGGCAAAGTGCAGGGAATTATATGAAAGAAGGGGAGTTAGTATGACGTGGAAAGGATAGGAGCTCCACAAGGACCAAATATATCTGGGCACAGGGGTCTTTTCTGAGACTGACACTCCACCAAGGACCATGTATGGATATAACCTAGAACCTCTGCTCGGATATAGCCCATGGTAGCTCAGTAACCAATTGGTTTCCTATAGTAAGGGGAACAGGGACTATTTCTGACAGGTACTCAATTGCAGGCTCTTTGACCTCCCCACTCCCCAAGGGAAGAGCAGTCCTGCTAGGCCACAGAGGAGGACTTCGCAGCCAGTCCTGAAGATACCTGATAAAACAGGGTCAGATGAAAAGGGGGAGGTCCTCCCCAAGCAGTGGACTTGGAAAGGGGCAGGGACGAGATGAGGAAAGTAAGGTGGGATTGGGAGGGAATGAAGGAGCGGGATATAGCTGGGATACAAAGTTAATAAAATGTAATTAATAATAAAGATAAAAATGTTAAAAAATAAAAATAAATTAAAAAAAGCACAAAGAAACTACAGATATAATTAAAGCACAGAATGATGGAAAATGAATCAACCATCGTATATGCCTTATTATCTTGGGGGAGTCACATTCTCCATTATGATGCAATCTTCCAGGGTAATAGTTCCCAACCTGTGAGTCATGGCTATTTTGGTGGTCAAACAGCTGTTTTGAGGGGTCAGCTAAGGCCATTGGAAATAGCAGATATTTGCATTACAATTCATAACACTGGAACATTGTAGTTAGAATGAAGTAGCTGTGAAAATAATTTTATGGATGGGGTCACCACAACAGGAAGAACTGTATTAAAAGGTCATAGCATTAGAAA
The DNA here is from genome assembly GCF_907164565.1 of Psammomys obesus. Taxonomy (NCBI): domain Eukaryota; kingdom Metazoa; phylum Chordata; class Mammalia; order Rodentia; family Muridae; genus Psammomys; species Psammomys obesus. The sequence goes on along the minus strand of NW_026585698.1, from coordinate 12,399,157 downwards.
AGGTGAGAAGCACTAGTCCAGGGCACATTAAAAGCACACTACTTATGATTGACTGAAATATCTATAGTATTATCATAAGGATGTCTTTCTGGATAATATAGGACAACTTTCTGTAGTATTTAAGTAATGGAAGGTAATGTCTGAAGTTTCTGAAGAATTTTTCCCAAAGATACAGAAAACACTTTTAATATTTTGACAGTTAAATGAAATAATATATTTTACTTTTTAAATTACATTCCTCCTATTCATCTTGTTCAGGAAACTAAGTATTTGTTTCTGTTATGAATGAATATTGGGCTGGGGAAATTGGTCAATGAGTAAAAATATTTGCTACATCTACACATATAGTCAGGATGGTTGCATGTGAATTTAACCTACCTCATGGTAGGTTGCCAAGATGAACAGATCTCAGGGGATCACTACTTTTCCAGACTAGTGTAGTGTGATTTATCTTATACACCTGGACGTTTAATGGATCTCCAGTTTCTAGGCTACTGTCCATTTAAGAACTCTTAGCCATTAGAATATAGGGTTAAGACCATATGACCTTTAGGTTTGGTTGCCTCTTTGATTTTCGGGGACAGCAGAGGATGAGAAAGGGAGATTGAGCAGTGTGAGAATAGAAGGCAGTTGGTGCAGAATTCAGCTGGTAGAGTGGTAGGAGAAGGCAATTTGTACAGAAGATATTGTTAAGAGACAGTTGAGCCAAAGAAGCTGAGCTGAGCGCTGTTATAGTTGTTATGTTGCAGTACTGGAAAACAGGAAGAAAGGAGTATTTATTCAGACTGTGGGGAAACTGGGGGAGGAATGATTGTGGGAAATGTTTTAGGTTTGTAAGAAACGTTTGAATAGCTTGGACTTGACTGGAAACTGGGAGAAATGGTTGGGAAAGAAATAATTAGATTCAGGAATATCTCTCTCTCTCTCTCTCTCTCTCTCTCTCTCTCTCTCTCTCACCACTATCATTCTTTATCTCCTATCTAGCATTAGAGGCTGCAACTTGGAAGGATAAAGGGTGGGAAAAGAAGAACCAAGAGCAGCAAAGACAAGCTACAAACGGTGGCCAACATGGGGCTGTTCTTTTTCTGAAAAACAATTGGTGATTTCCATTCTGATGGTAACACATTCTTATAATATACAGGTTGATTTAACCCCATAGTTTTCTCTATTACCCAGTGTCTCACAGCTGCTGTTGTTCCTTTATTCAGAAAACTTAACATTAACCAGCACTATTTGGTCTATCCCTAGGGGTTGCTATTCTTCCTTTCTGTTTGATAAGCATTTCCTTTAAGGTATGATTAAACCTTCCTGCAACATCTGGCCTTGTAAGATTGTGTGGTATAGCTGTAATGTGCTCTGACCTTCTGGTCCCACACATTCAATCCATTGCACACTTTGTTTTTTCTGAGATAGCTTTCCAATGCCTTGAAGCTGTGTATAAACTCTGAAGTGGCCATTCTTAATTATAAGATTTTCATGAAATGATAGTTACATAAGCTTCTGTGTCCATAACACCTTCTATTTCATTGTTATTCACTTGCCACTTTAATTTTGGCTTCTTATCATTGACCACTGTTTGTGAGAACACACGTTTATCAGTACTTTCAAACCATCTTGGTTTTTTTGTTTTTGTTTTCTACTGGAGCAGCTTTGTCTTTGATGTAGGGAAACAGCAAGAATCTGAGCAATCTGAGCACTTGTATTAAATTTCATATCATTTTTTACATAAGCCATTATTTTAATTTCTACTTCGAAATCATCATCTATTATTCTTAAATGCACAACAAATCTTTGGGAAGTCCAACTGCTCTTTCCCAAAACCACTCCTACTGTTCCTGAGGGCAAAAGGCCAAAAGATGATAAAATCCAGTAGTTATTTTATAACATTGAGTTTTGGGGGATAATGTAAGATGCTTATCTATGGTCAAGTCTAGAGCAGAACTTTCTGAAGTGGTGTACATTAGATCTGCAATACTTAGTTGAGGTTTTTCTGCCTCCTTGTTATTTTCTGGCTGACAAGATGCAAATGGCTGATAGATTTTGTATCAGGGCCTCAGGCCGGGCCCCCCATTGTGTTTCTTGATAACAAGAAATTGCTTTGGATATCTCTCTTGGACCTACATGTTTTGGTCCAACTGCAACTTTTGCCCTAGAAGCCTAGGCCTTCTTTCTGGTTTATGTAAAAACAAACAAACAAACGAAAACATTGCCCTTAGAGATGCCTTATTTACAATTTTGTTGCAAATGACCAAATTTCTTACACTTAATGCACTGGGCATTTTGAGATCTGAGACCTCTGACACTATTGTTTGTATCTGCTATCCATGGGCTCCTTCTGTGCCTTTAGTGGTCTAATAACTTTTTTGCATTTAGTATTTGCATCTTCAAATGCCAAGGTTCCAATTAGCACTTGTCTCCCATCAGGCTCTGATATGACCTTGTTACTACTGACCAATCTTTAAAAAAAATTAGTGAGGGCTTCTCCAGAGCCTGTTATAATTTTTGTAAGTAATGTGGACTTCTTTGCTTGCTCCTCAAACTTTCTCCCAAGCCCTTTAAACTCTAACCTACATTATTAAATGATTGTATTATTTAATAACAATTCAAATTGAATCTATTTTTTTTAATGTCAGCATGCCAATCTTCATCTATCAACTGGTCCCTCGCTATTATTCCCCTTGCTCTATTGAGATGTTCCAAATTCCTGACTTCTTCTCTCTACCATGATAACCATTGTAACTGAGGACTAGTCTCTTGTACAGCTATTACCTTCTCTCCATCCTTGGAGAATAATTCTACTTTGAGCCAAATTATTAAGAGTTTGTTTCATATAGGGCAAGTACATCTCATAAGATATCAGTGTCTCTTTAAGCCAAAGGGGTTTAAAGAGGCAATGTCTTTTCTCCAGAGTGCAGTCCTATTTCTTCTTAAGCTTGTGGATTATTTCCATTAGCATCCATATGCTGTATAGCCACTGGGAATGCTGTTGGTGATTTTGTGACTTAGGGCTGACCTCAAAAGGTAGAGTGGGTTTAACTCTTCCTCCCAAAAAGGGCTGTTTCACCTGACCATTCTCCTGCTTTGCTATTTCTAAAAACTTGCTGCTAAAAATCACGTGGAGTCTTTCAGATGCCTTCTGCTGTAGACTCCTGTCATACATCCTATGACAGGGAAAGGATAGGAGCCCCACAAGGACCAAATATATCTGGGCACAGGGTTTTTTTCTGAAACTGTTTCTCCAACCAAGGACCATGTATGGATATAACCTAGAACCTTTACTCGGACGAAGCTCGTAGTAGCTCAACAACCAATTGGTTTCCCCTAGTAAGTGGACTCAATGGCAGGCTCTTTGACCTCCCCACCCCTCAAGGGAAGAGCAGTCCTGCTAGGCCACAGAGGAGGACTTCGCAGCCATTCCTGAAGATACCTGATAAAACAGGGCCAGACGAAAGGGAAGGAGGTCCTCCCCAAGCAGTGGACTTGGAAAGGGGCAGGGAGAAGCTGAGGGGGGAGGGGGAGATTAGGAGGGAATAAGGGAGCGGGATACAGCTGGGATACAGAGTTAATAAAATGTAACTAATAATAATAAACAGTAAAAACTAAACAAACAAACAAAAAAAATCACGTGGAACCTGTCCCAACAACAACCTCAGCAAACATTCTCTTGACTTTTTGAAACAAAGTATCTGTCCCTCCTTTTTCTGCCTTTTGCTTTACTGTTCTTGAAATCAACCTCCCATGATGCCTAGCATGCCACTTTGGGTACTGCTTGTAGAATGTGTGTGTGTGTGTGTGTATGTGTGTGTGTGTGTTTCTTTACTTTTTTCTTCCATCTTTTCTTTTAATGTTTCTTTTTCCTATAGCCTAGTGAAGAAGAAATCCTTCTGGAGCAGTTAGAGATTCATTACCAGGTAATAAGACAGAGGAAAATAGAGCAAGACACTGTATGTCTTCATATGGTCTCCGAATACAACATAAACACACCATCACCACACTACTCAAATAATTAATGTGACATTTCTGACAGCCACTGATTTCATACACGGAGGCATCAGTATGGTAATATTTATAACAAAAGCTCTTAGAAGGGATTTGACTTTACATACTGTGTGGCTAATTTTATGTCAGCTTAACACAAGTTATAGTCATCAGAGAGGACTGACCCTCGTTTGAGAAAATTCTTCATAGAATCAAGTCGTCTGCAAACCTACAAGACATTTTCTTAGTGATTGATGTGAAAGACCATTGTGGATACTGTCACTCCTGGGCTAGTAATCCTGAGTTATATAAGAAAGTAGCCTGAGGAAGCCTTGGAGAGCAAGCCAGTAAGCAGTACCTTTCCACAGCTCCTGCCTCCAGGTTCTTTCCCTGTTTCAGTTTCATTTTTGACTCCCATCAATGATAAACAGTGATGTGGAATGGTAGGCCAAATAAATCCTTTCCTTCTGAAGTAGCTTTAGTCATGGTGATTCATCATAGCAATAGCAATCCTAACTAAGACACACGTCCTTTTAAGAGGATGCAGAGTCACAGCCCTACACGGGACAGGATGAGTCACCTGGTAACCAGGATGCACTCCTTCACTGGATACCACATCTTCATCTTGACCTTGGAGTTCTTGCTCTCCATAATGAGGAGAAACAAATGTTTGTGGTATGGTTTATCAGACCAAGATAAATTCAAATAATATACAAAAAGGCTCTATGAAGGGATGTGTCTATGATCATATTCCAGTGACTTCTGAATACAACGACTGCTTATTGAGTTTGAAAGTTGGACTGTAGAGAATATGGAGTATACACTGCCCCAAATGTTAGCTTAGAACCATCTGGGATATGTATATTATTGAGAACATCGACAAGAGGGAGAATTGACACTGTAAGAATGCTGTGACTACAATGGGTGTGGCATTTTCTTCTTAAAATACCTATTGTGGTGCTATATGAATATTTTAACAACAATAATATTAAAATTTTGTTGGATTCTTACAAATTCGTCTTATTTTTCCATATTTTTTCAAGGTAAACTAACTGTAAAGTGTGCGTAGTAGGCAAAGTTTACCAGAAAAAGGAGTAAATTTTTAAACAGGAAGATAGTAGCTAGACATGATTATAAGACCTAAATACATCTTTCCATCACCTTTTTTTAAAGAAATGCATAGGCACGTGTGGTATATACACATCTGTAGTGTGTGAACTACACTCATATTATTTCAAAGAGTGAATGGATTTTAGGGCTGAAAGCTTTTCCTCTGTGAAGATGGCCTCCACACTGAAGTGAGTTATGAAAGAGCAGTTCTTTATGTCAAGAGACAGAGGCCAGGCCACAACAAGTTCATTGATCAGTAAATGAAATCCATCAATCATTGACTGAGTGGCTCATGCCCAGGTGTAATCAGTGCTTTCGACTTCAACCCAACCTCCATGGAATAAGTCCGGCTGAATCCCATCAGCTCCAGATCACAAAGATCTTCATAGAAGGATTTGTTAAGTCAAACAATTAAATGTGTTAATTGTCTGTCTTTTTAGACTAAGATTCATTGCTACTGTATTACGGATGAAGGAATTTGGAGTTGTCAGAAATTATTCTCTGAAAGTGCCTTAAAATTTTGAACATTTGTTTGTGTAATTTCTTGGCAGTGTAGAATGTTAAGCAATAAAATTATTCTTAATCAATTCCTCTGTAACTGTAGAATAATATAAATATCAGAGATAATTAAGACTGGAAAAATTCTTCATTATTTTGTCACCCTATGCTTACACCTCTATGGTTTATAGTTAACCATCTGCTATCACAGTAAAGGGAGCTTGGTATTAAAACAAATCTCAAGGACTCAATGGACAATTCTCCATTATACTTCAAAAGCAGGATGACACTATCAAAATTCACTGGAGGTTCTAAGTCCAGGGAAAATCCTGACACACTTTCATTACTTAATTAATAACTTTTGCTTCTTTGTCTTAGCTTACCAGCTGATGTTAGTGTTTAGATGTGTTCAAGCAATTTCTCACTGTGATCCAATCTCTAACAAAAGCAGCCGATGGGAGGAGGGAATTACTTCCAGATAAAAATATATGGGTGCAAAAATGGCATTGACAGACTGTGAAGTATTCATTTTTTATATCTTTTGTGTTTTCCTCCATTTTCCATGGTAGCATGTTTAATGTAAAGAATGTGAAAAACGTCACCAAAGGGAAGTAAGCAGGTAGTAAAGACATTGAAGTCAAATTACCAAGAGACAAGGACCGTGAACATTTAATGTAGTAAGTGTTTACTATTTATAAGTATTTAAACAAAATGCAAAAACATAGGGTTTTAAAGTTGAAAATTAAATGATAGATTTTTACATCAGCATGTCACATTGCAAGACACTTCCAAAATTGCTTAATTTTTAATACTCTAGTGAAGCCTATTGCTTAGAGAGTGAGGGAGGTAGGATACCTTTATGCATACTTACTAACACAGGTATGGAAGCGTCAGTGAGAGAAGTTGTGCATTCTTACATGCATGACTGCTTGAAGGCTTGAGGTTGATTTCAACGACTTCTTTAATTTCTTTGCACCTTATATTTTAAGGCAGGGTCTCTGACCTGAGCCCAGAGCTCACGGACAGACATCAGCCACCGGGCAGGTACCTGGGTGAAGATGATCTGGTCTCTGATATCCACACTACACAGCAACCACATTATTCACTACTAATAGGCCATCCGTTTGTTCAGGGGCACTTTATCCAAATCCTCGCTCTGTCCTCTTGTGTTCTATACAGGAGATTTAATTACAGTTTCTAGTGCCACGGGAATCCCAATAAAACTCAAACCTTCCTCACCGGGTTTTTCTACATCCCAGCAAGATATCTGTGTATATTAGACCTGTGTGTAGCAGCAAGCAGAATGTGGCATGGGGTGGACGATGGGAGTAGCTGAGCTGCCACTGTGTGTGTTAATTAATTGCTGTCTAACTGGATTCTAACATATTCAAGGCTTGCTGGAAGCAGCACTATTTCCACAGAAATTAGAATCATCTCTGGTCACAGAATTCAGTGGTAAGGTTAATCGTTCCTCTTGGATATCTACCATATTTATTTCTATAAATAAGCCTTTGAGTTTTCTTTTAAAAGTCCCATCCAGACTCTGTGTTCCCTCTAAAAGAGTCATCAAGCTTTCTTTAGCATTACTTAATTGTAATGAACATTTAATGTCTTAATTTTTGCAAGCTGTATGCACAATTAGGAAGAATTGTATTCCCTTATCTCACAAAAAATTATTAAGAGACAGGGAAGGAATCACTAACCTGAAACAGACACACCAATGCTCCTAAACAATGAGGAAGAAAGGTGGTTGGTTGGACAGAAGAGTCCTTGCAAACCATCTGCAAGGTAAGAAAACTCCCGTGTGGTGGTTAAGGTCATAGCTATGCAGGTTGAGCCCCCTTGTATTGGGCAAGTCCAGTGTGAGAAGAAAGGCTGTAATCGGGAAGCCACTTCTGATCCACTCAATAGTCCATGCAGAGGATGATGTTACCTTTCTCCCTCGGTTATGGACCTCACTATATGCAATGAAAATAATGACTCAAATATGAGAAGTGCATGAGGCATGGGATAGCTGGGACCTGGGATTTTTGGCAATGTCATAGTCAGATCCTAACCCACCCTCCACATCATTTTAAATGAAATAAGTCAAATCTTGCATTATCAAAATAATGCTAATTGTTGGTCTCTATCACTATAAATTAGTATGAATTTTAATTGACAAAGCTAGGAAAACAGGCATGCAAAAAATTTAACATACAAACTTAAAAAAAAAAGATTAAATTACAATGTGTTGCTAAGAACCAGAATTATCATTAAGGTTTATCAGTAGCAAGCACAGCTTGCAAAGAATCAAATTTATTTTTGTGTGGGATTTCCCACATGAATTGCTGTAAGTAACACATTTTAGAGTTCATCTATTGTTTATCTCTTGATCATTACAGATGAATAAGCTACACACTTATTCATATCTGTCTTGCCTTTTCTTTTTATGAATTTGAAAGTACCTTTCTTGAATTTGTTATTTGCCCTTAATTAAGAGACGGAGAGAAGACATTCATTACTGGGATGCCTGTGCATCTTTATGAAATTATAACCTCATGGTGCTTTCTCGGTTGTGTAGCTCCAGCACACACTACAAAAGCTGGGCAAATTCAACCATACGTATGAGAATGGAAGTGGAATAATGTCTCCTGTCCACAACTATTAGGAAGACTGTGTAATGAATCTATATATTTTAGCTGAATTTACTTGAAGGTTCCTGGCTGGTTGGGTCTTGTCATTGTGTCTAAGACTGTATAATTAAGTGCATAAGCTGATGTCCGACTGTTCCTTATACAAGCACATAATCTGCATTATAAAACCCAGGTCTGCTTGCTTCTACAAATCTTACAATAATAAACCAAAGCCTCTCCGAGGCTCCTGTCTTCCACCTGACAGGTCACTATAGTGAGAATTTCATCCTCTTTCCTGGGTTTCGAAAGAAATCCAATTAGGTTTTGTGAATTCTTTCCCATTTTTAAGAGAGTTGCAAGAATAAAGAGAAGAATCTAGAGATAGTGTGCCTTAAACCCAATAGATCCATCTTCCCTTTACTTGCAAGAACATGTGGAAGGAATTATTTAGTTTTTAACAGTTTCCAAAGCTAGTCTAAATTTCTATCAACAAAGTTCTCAGAGAATCAAATTGACCTAGGAGTGGAAGTGACCTCTCATCTCAGAAACTGTCTATAGCTAGGCATACACTTTCTCCCCAAATTCAGTATAATTTATGAAATTTGATATTATTTAGAACCAGTGTCTTCCATAAAATTAATTAGGTTCCAACAAACCTAGTAATCCGGTTAAAAATGGTACAGAACTAAACATAGAACTCTTAACAGAGGAATCTCAAATGGTTTAAAAGCACTTAAATACTCAACATCATTATTCATCACGGAAATGTAAATGAAAACAACTCTGAGATTCCATCTTTCACCTATTAGAATGAAGAGGACCTGGAGGAAGAGGAACCCTCTTACATTGCTGATGGGAGTGCAAACTTGTACAACCACTTTGAAAAACAATCTGGCACTTTCTCAGAAAATTGGGAATAGTTCTACCTCAAGATCCAGCTATACCACTCCTGGATGTATATCCAAAAGATTCTCTATCGTAAAACAAGGACATTTGCTCCACTATGTTTATATCAGCTTTATTTGTAATAGCCAAAAAATGAAAAAAAAAAAACCCAGATGTCTCTCAATTGAAGAATGGATAAAGAAACTGTGGTACATTTACACAATGGAATACTACACAGCTATTTAAAAATAAGAAAATCATAAAGTTTTTAGGAAAATGGATGGAACTAGGAAAGAACACCCTGAGTGAGGTAACCCAGACCCAGAACGACAAACATAGTATGTCCTTGCTTATAAGTGGATATTAGCCATACAGTATATGATTGCCACACTACAGTCCACAGACCCAAAGAAACTAAGTAACAAGGAGGGTCCATGTGAGGGTACATTAAGTTCACCAAGAAGGGGAAGGAGAAAATTAAACAGAGGAAGTGCATCAGAGAGAGGGAACATGATAGGAGAAAAAGTGCTAAGGAAAACAACAGTGGGGATTTGATGTGGAGAGAGTGGGGTGAGGGGGAGGAATGGAGGACAGAGGGCATGCAGTGAGAAGAAAAACCTTGGCCTGGGGTGTCTCTGAGACAGGCTGGAGATCTATGACAGGTTAGGCTTCTGTGAGTATATGGAGGTGACTCTAGTGGAGACCTCTACTAGCAGGGGACATGGAGACAGAGGAGGACACCCTCTAACCAGGCAGGACCCGGAGGAGAGGGAAGGGAACTCCAACACACCTACAAAATCTTTGACTCAAACTTTATCATGCCTACAAGGTGTGCAGGGGTAAAGAAAGAGCAGAGATTGAGGGAATGTCAAACCAATGCCTGTCCGCACCATGGGAGAGAGCCAACGACTACCAGTATTAAAGACACTCTGCTGTGCTTGCAGACAGGAGCCAGGCATAGCTGTCCTTTGAGAGGCCCCTTCTCCCATCAGCAGATCGAAATAGATGCCAAAACACACAGCCCTAGGCATGTCACAGGGACCCTTATGGAAGAGTGGGAGGAAGGATAGAAGGACCCAGAGGAAACAGGATCTCCTCAAGGAGACCAATAGGGCCAGCTAACTTGGTTGCAAGGAGAGCTTGTGAAGACTGAAATACCAATGAAGAACCATATGTGGACTGGACCTAGGCCCCTTGTGCATATGAACATGACGGACAGGCAGCTTGGTCTTTATGTGGGTCCACTAGAAAGAAGAGTGAGAGCCATCTCTGACAAGGACTCTCTTGCATGCTTTTCAATCACTTCCTTCTGGTGGGGCTGCCTTGCCAGGCCACCATGGTAGAGCTTGCACTCAGTCCTGATACAACTTGATGTGTTGGGATGGGGAAGTGTGGGGAGATACCCTTTGCTGAGGTGTAGGGAAGAGGGAAGGAGGTGGGACCGGGAGGACAGGAGTGAGGGCGCTAAGGTTGGGATGTAAAGTGTATGAATAAATGAATGAATATATTTATTTTTAAAAATGTAAGGCAGTTAAAGATATGTGAAAAAAATAGTTGAAGACAAGACAGATGAGTGACATGGATAAAGGATGATATATGAGCCAGGTGTGCCATCATGATAACAAAATACTGAAAATAGGGAAAACAACTTATAGAGGAGAAATTGTTTTGGCTCATGGCTCAGAGCAGTTACCAGATGTTTGTATGGTCCATTATTTTTGAGTCCATGTGAGGGCAAAACATGCTGGCAGGGAATGTGTCCAAGCAACTCCACTGGTATTTGTATGTTGTCTGTATGTATTGCTCCTTTGACCTAAGAGTTTTCTAGAAGAATCTATGGTTCTTTTCAGCCTATGATCATGCCTTGTCCAAAGAGGGGCTTTCCCTTCTTGATGTCATATTTGAATCACCTTTATTCCTTCTCTTCTTTCATTGCTCCATATAAACCTTTGTGCAATGTGACTGACGAGAGAGTATATCGTGAACACCCCTGTTAGAGTCCTGATTCAAGAGGACATGCTCCAGTTTTACCTCTTAGTTCAGTGGCTGCTAGAGGTTCCTCATACACAGCATTTATCATATTGATCTATGTGACTTACATTTCTAGTTCCCTCAAGAATTTTATCATGAAACCACATCAAGCTTTCCCAAATTCCCTTTCTACATTTATTGAGATGATCTTGTAAAATTTTTTGTCTTTCAATCAATTTACATGATATTTTTATAACTTCTAATTTCCATTTTAAACTTTCTTCCATTTCTGAGACAAAAAGCAACTAGGCTGTGAAGTGTGACCTTCATTTTGTTAACCCTGAAGTGCATAATTAGGTTATTTGATATTTCATTGATGCTTTCCAATATTTTTTATTCTTTAATAATTCTATACATATATAAAGCGTATTTTGATCTCATTCTACCCCCTAGATTCCCATTTCCTATCCCACTCACTCTGGAACCCTTCAGTGTTCTTAACATACCTCTTACCATATTCATTCATGTATATAAATATTTGAGTATTTATTTATTCACACATACTACACTGAGTTTAATTAGAATAGTTTGCATTTCACAGGCATGAGGTTATTAACTACATCATGGAAAGCCTACCAGTGGCTACATCCTTTGAAGAAAAATGATTCCTCCTGCCCTTCTTACCTATTTACTGCAAATAGCTCCTCAGCTAGGGTTGGGGCCTCATGTACCCTTTCACCATCAATGCTGCAGTGTTGACAGGCTAGATCTTATACAATTGACCATTGCTATTATTAGCTCATGAGCACAATGGCCATGCTATGTCCAAAAGACAGTCTCACAGAACTCCTTCCTGTCCTCTACCTTTTCCCATCCTACTCTGTGAGACTCCCCAAAGCCTTCCAGGGATGAGTACTCAACAGCTATGTATCTCAGTATTTTGCACAGTTACGGGTCTCAGCAGAAGCTTCTCTGATGAAGGTTGAGAATAGCACTAGTTGATGGAGTGAATTTCTCTCACAGCTGCCCTGGAACTGAAAGGCAAAGTCCTAGCATCTCCTGGCTCTTCCAGTTTCAACTGGTGCCAAGAAGGGAGGGCAAAACGGGGCCTTGGTGGTCTATGGAAGCTTTGTGTTCAGTTCCACATGATTCTTCTCTGAGGTGGAGAGGAAGTTAAAAGTTCTTTACGTTAGTTCCTTCAGACTTCCTCGTTTTTATCTTTACTACTACTGGTCAAGTCTCACAATATAAAAGAAAAGAAACACTTAGAGTCATAAAGTTTCCTCTAAGAAATGGTAAATCCATGAGGTTCTGGTAAGTTGTGCTAATGATTTTTTTTTTTATTGATTCTAAAAAAAAAAAAATTAACTTCCTTGTTGATTTCTTTAATGACCTCTGTTCATTCAAATGTATATTGCTCAGTATCCAAGTATCTGTGTAGTTTATTGATTTTTCTGTAGTTGTTTATGTATATGTTTTGTACTTTTATCAGATAATATATAAGAAAAATTTCTGGCTATTTTTTGGTCTGTTAATTCTTTCTTTTGGCTAATATTGTTGCCAATACTGCAGAAATGTCCTATAAGTTGTTTTTAAGTATAAGCATTTCATAGCATATAGAAAGAGTTCACTAATATCAATTATATTCTATTGGTACATGCTACAGTTTCCATATTATCTTCATTTGATTTTTAATGTCATTTAATTTTTTTGGAGACAGAGTTTCTCAGTGTAACAGCCCTGGGCTACCCTGTTCTTGCTTTGTAGACCATTCTGGCTGCAGACTCACAGAGATCCACCTGCTTCTGCCCCCTGGGTGCTGACATTAAAGGCCTGTACTACCTGCCTGGGTCAGTTTTAACTTTAGGAAGTTATCTAAATTTAAAGGTGTGTTTTGGAGGTACCCACTACTACTTTATTCAGGCCTTTCATTCCTCCTTTCACATTTGTGAAATTATGACATTCGCATTTGGTGACCAATATTTGTAACTGTTATTTAATCTGATGAATTGTCCCCTTTGTTAACATATAGTGTCCTAAAAAGGAAAAAAAAAAAAAAAACAAAACAAAACAAAAAAAAAACTCTTAACAAGATTTGGATTGTAGTATGTTTTGACAACTATCAGAAAAACTATACCACTTCTTTGGGGCTTATTTGTTTGATAGGCTGATTTTCAATGGCAGAAGCAATTTGTGGGTGTCTTTGACTATTGAATATTTTCTGTAGAAAATAGAAAAACTGATCTTATTTTGTAATTCAGTCAACTTGGTTGTGTCTTTTAAAGGTTGAGTTGCAGGTATTTGCATTAAAGGTTATTATTAACACAAATTTTCTATTCCCCATTGTTCTGTTAGCTGCTGTTTTGGTTTCTGGATCATTGCTAGCCCATTTCGGCCTTTCTTATTATTTTGAAATTAATGGATTAATTCCTAGCCCTCCTTATTCATCTGTTTCTCTCATGAAATTTATTTTTTCTTTTGTGTTCATAAATGGCATTGGATTTTTCCTTTCTGTAAAATCTTTTAAATCCATTCAACAGTGAAGAGTCAGTAGTCACCAATTACATTAGGTTTGCCTGATGTCCATAGTCCTCTGTTAATTCTGTAGAAAGCTTTTATTTAAAACAACATATTTGGTTTTGTTACATTGCTGTTTACTTAAATGTGGTGTTAAAATTATGTGTCTCCTTTTCTAGATGAGTTTGCATTTCCCCTTATACTCTGATAATGTTCTGAATAGGTTTTTTTTTGTTTTGTTTTGTTTTGTTTTGTTTTGTTTTGTTTTTCTTCTGGCCATTTCTCTTAGGGGTTTTAAATGTTCCTTATGCTTGGTATCTAAGATTGGGAAATGTGACAATATAGTTTTATTAAATAGATTGTCTATGCTTTTAGGCTTTTCCTCTGTTCCCACTTGACTGTATCCCAGAGATCATGGAGTTTTGGTCAAAGTATTTTACTTTCTTTTTTGGTAAGTGGTTATATGATTGCCTGGAGTCTGTCTTCTCTATCCTGAAATCCATTCTTCTTTTTGATTCTTGTGTTTTATACAATTGTTTGACTCTTTCATTTCCAAAATTTCTCTCTCTCTTTTTTGTTTTTTTTTTTTTAGAGTCTCAATTGCTTTGTTTAAGTTCTCCTCTGTGCTTTTTATGTTGTCTTTCAAATTAGTGGCTATTTATCTACTTTGCTATCTTCTCCTTGTCCTTCATAGATTTTCTTATTTGATTCGTCTGCCTACTTGAGTCTTCTAGGTGGTCATTGATCCTTTTAAAATATAGGAATCTGAATTTCTTCCTGGCATTTTACCTATATTACCTTTGTTTTGTGATTTCAAGGAGTAATGAGTTTGTGGCTGTGCCACACTGACCCCAATCACTTTTTGTTTCTTTTTTAGGTTTGAGTGGTTGCTTCTCTGCTGTGTTCTGCACTTCTTTTGGAATAGGTATATTCCCTTTCCCTACATTAGTTTGCTTGTTTTTTTGTGGTTTGTCTTTACATTAATGTATGCTTTTTACTATTGTTTAGGAAGAAAGTCAACTGTGACAATTGAAATAGTTAGTTGCTGGGAGCCAGTGAAAGAGACGGTGTGTAACATGGGTGCCCTGAGTAGAGTTCACTGACAGTAGTGACAGGGGACTGATTGGGAACACTGAAGCTTATTGTGTTTCCGCACTGAGGGTATTAATAACTAAGTAGTGGGTTTTACAAAGAATGTGACAGGGGGCAGAGTAACTGTGAATGGGAGGAAAATCGTATGAATCAGGGACTAGAAAGAAGGAAGCCATTATTAGAGTAGCTGCAGAGAAGAACAGCTATAACAACCTAATAAGATGAACTGCAAACTGAAGCATAATATCTAAGTGATATATTAAAGTGTGGATAGCAAAATAGAAAAACACTAGAAATGAGAAATGAAACTAAATCAAAAGTATTATAAGCTAAATCAGTATTTCTTTCTAGAAGGTGTGATGTGATTTCTTCTCCCCTTCCACTGATTGTTTGTTTGTTTGTTTGTTTTTTTATCAGTCTCTACAGGTGGGAATTAGGGCTACTCATCTCAGTAACTGAAATAAATCGAGTCAGCATGTCCCTCCTGCTGAGAGGGATTTCTGTGCAGAGTCTTCCATTTCCTGCCAGCACTACCCAGTCTTACGGCCCACTTTCCTGTGAGAATTTAACTTCTAGCATTCGGGGATTTATTCATTCTACATGCAGGCTTGTCTAGGACTGGGACTCCGGGGGACTCCGCCCAGCCCTGTTTATCATTGTCACTGGGTTGACTCTTCCAAAGTGTGCCAGGCTCTGAGGCTGTCCAAACCAGCTCACTATCACACTTCTCTCCAGACAACTAACCACTGGCCAGGCCCTGCACAGGTAGTAGGATTCAGGTGCTGCTGTGTGAGGAGAGCCTGCCTAGGCTTGCCTCTCTCCAACAGCTATTTCTGTTAGAGGGACAGGGCCCATTGTGTTTCGTTCCCATTCTTCTTTGTCATCATGTTGCCGAGTGGCAGCGTCAAATTTTGCTTCTGACCCAGCTGCCCTAAATGCAGCGGTCCCAACTATTATGTACTTAAATATAACGTTCAGAAAAAAAACATTTCTTCATCTCTCATCTCTAAAATTTATTTCTATGCTTTTAAAACTTGGTGTCATAACCAAATGTCAAATTTATAGCAAATATGGAAATACATGCACCAGAGGAGGTAAAATCCAAGCTGCTAATGACAATGATTTTGCTAAAGAAAAAAAGATTTTGAGGAGGCAAAGGAAATGCTGTTGCCAGAAGCAGACAGACACACATGCTACATAGTCAATCATAAGTGGATACTAGCCATATAATATAGGATAAACATACTAAAATCTATAGTCCTAAAGAACCTAAACAACAAGGAAGACCCCAGGGAAGATGCTCAATCCTCATTCAGAAGAGCAAATGCAATAGACATTGGAAGCAGAAGACAGGGAACAGGATAGGAACCTTCCACAGAGGGCCTCTGAACGATTCTACTGATCAAGGTTTCGAAGCAGAGGCTGAGACTCATAGTCAAACATTGGGAAGAGGGCATGGAATTTTACCAAAGGAGGAGATAGAAAGACCTGGAGGAAACAGGAGCTCCAAAAGGAGACCAGCAGAGCCAAAAAACAAAACAAAACAAAACAACAACAACAAAAAACAAACAAAATAAAAAACCTTGGGGCCTGGGGTCCCTGCAGAAACTGACACTCCCAACCAAGGACCATCATGGAGATAACCTAAAATTCCTGCTTATAGGTCATAGGTCATATGTAGGTCATAGACTCAGTCGCCAAGTGGGTTCCCTAGTAAGGGGAGCAGGGGCTATCTCTGGCATGAACTCAGTGGCTGGTTCTTTGATTATCTCTCCCTGGGGGGAGCAGCCTTACCAGGTCACAGAGGAAGACAATGCAACCAATCCTGATTAAACCTGATAAGCTAGGGCCAGATGGAAGGGAGGAGGACCTCCCCTGTCAGTGGACTAGGGGAAAGGGTTAGTTGGCAGTAGAGGGAGGGAGGAAACAAGGAAGGAGGCCACAACTGGGATACAAAGTGAATAAATTGTAATAAATAATAATAACAATAAAACTGAATGAGAAAAAAAAAAAGAAATGGTGTAACAATTCTACTGCTTGGGAAAATCATGTAAAATGAATGTCCTTTTTGTTTTGTTCTGTTTTTAGAGACAGGGATTCTCTGTGTAGCCTTGGATGTCCTAAACTCACTTTGTTAGCGAGTTTGACCTCAGAGTCACAGAGATCCATGTGTCTCTGCCTCCCTGGATGCTGGTATTACAGTCATGCATCACTGCACCCAGCCAGTTCTTAATAGATGTCTCAACAGAATCATGGAAAAAAAGAAGATATTAGTTCTCAATTCTGCAGTTTTAAAGGCATGATGTTTGGCATAATGTTGGCCTTGTTAAAAACCTCCTGGGAAGACACCACCAGAATGTGTATAAGAAGAGATTCTAAGACAAAAAAAAAAAAAAAAAAAGAGCAAGAGAATAACTGCAGCATCAGAATTAGAGCAGTTTGGTCTCCTGAACAGTAGGTGAAGGCTACATGGCTATTATCAGCATCACTCCCATAATCAGTACTTCCCATGACCTCACACCTCCACCAGGTTCCACCTCCCAGTGACTTCATGGTTTCCACTTGGATCCACTTCCCACTATGTAACCCTCCCACGACCTCTCCCTCCCACTTGTTTCTGTCTCCCAGTGCCCTCTTCCCTCCCAGGAGGTTCCATCTCTTGCTGACCTCATCTGTCCTGTACTCCTCGCCTCCTAAAGGTTTCATCGCCCTTCGTCGTTGCCATACTGTATTTCAGTTGTTTAACATGCTGTCAAGCTATCCCTTGATCTTCTTATAACTCTGCCACCTTGGCCTTGTAATGCAAAGTGGGAAGACCCCTCTAAGGCTGTCAGTCTCCCGACTCCCTTCTTTGTAAGTGACTGAAAATGGACCGTCTAGGGAGAGAGGTGAGTCAGTGGTTGAGAGCACTTGCTGCTCTTTCAGAGGACATGGGTGACTCACCACGACCTGACAAGCAGCTTCAGGGAGACCTAATGTCCTCATTTGTACTCCACAGGCTCCCACACATGTTTACTCAGGCCCACGGGCATATGTATAAAACAATTTTTTTATATGTATAAAAAAAATTTTAAGACGAGAAATTTCTGAAATTTTGTTAGAGCATGAGTTTTTCTCCTGTGTCCAGCTGAAAGGGGATTTTTATCTGTGAAGACAGAGGATATATTTAGGAACCTGCATTTTAACTTCATTTTCTCATTCCATTTTCCAGCTCCATGGTGATCTACCCTTCTACAAAGCTTAGCTTGACATAGCCATGTTTCTCCATTTAGGGGTTATTTCTTTATGATAACCAGATATGCTCATTTCTCATTTATTTGCTATTAAAGTTTTTTACGACACCTACAACTGACATTGAGAAAATGTGTTATGTCTCTCTCTTGCTAGTAATGAACTTAATGACTAGGGACACACATCTTTACCCACACAGAAAATGTAAACTTTCTTTGCTTTGGTATAGAATTCCAGATTGTTTCTGTGGTGAATTTGCAGTCCTCAGCTTTTGCTGTATTGCACAGACTCAGAGCTGAGTCATATAAACCTTAGCGACATCAAAAGTCCTTTTAAAAAGGCAAGGAGCCCCCGCTTTTCAACAAAAATAACCAATATTAAAACCCATAAAGTTAAGAACAAAAAGGGTCCTTGCAGTCAGACCAGATACTGTACCCTAGGGGTAAGATTCCAAGCCTTCAGTGAAAACACAGTTCACTCATTTCCTGGGGGATCTAACAGTCTGTTTAGCTCCATCCTGGCAGTGTCCCCACTTGAACCTTGATTTCCTCAGGGAAGCAAGCAGCCTTCACGGTTATTCGGTCTCAAGAATTAGTCTGGAACATCAGGACCTAACACCAGAAGGGTTTCTACAGAGATAAAGAAGCTAATTTGTAGAGGCTCTGTTAGGCAACAAAGCTGAACAGAGAAAAGTACAGGAGAGGAGATGTTGCTCTGAGAAAAGTCAAATAACACTGAGGCTGGAGCCAGAAAAGAGCATCCTGCAGAGGTCACTCGGTTTCTCTCTCTCTTATTTGGTAGGATGACTATTCTGCTGCATCCAGAACAAGAAAGTGCAGTTGATCGCTGTCTAAGACCTAAAAAGCTCAAACAACCATCCAGAGACAGTTCCTTCAATTACGTAAATATATGCTTCCTGGGGTCCATTTGTGAAAAAAAAAAAAAAAAAAGTTGTAAACAGAACCTTATTGTTCGGTATCTTTTCTCACTAGGACGATGCATTGGCATTAATGACTGGCCTGATGAGACATGCCCACTGGTAAAATAATGACCTGAACATTATCAAGGTAACTGACCACTTTCTGCTTGAAGCTGAGGGTCACACCGCAGGAGGGTATGTGTGCCCGGTACTGCAGATCTAGCTAGGAACCCACAGTTGGGGAGGTCACAGGCCCCACGTGTGAAACTACTACTATTTTTCAGTTAAATAAAAATAGTTTCAAGCCTTCTAAGTTCATTTTTATATCCCAATAGATCAGTGTATCTCTCTGACCTCATCAGAAAAATTTATTTGAGGAGTGGATGCTGGTTAACATAGAGATTCACACCTGGCCAAAATGAAGAGAATTTAGTGACGTAGGAGCGTTCGTTCACAGATGGGACATCGAAATGACTCTCTGCCTGTCTGAGATTGGGAACATTATGACAGAGGGAGAAGGCATATTGTAAGAACCTGGAATTGAGGAGGAATAGACTGTAACAAAGTCTTCTGGATATAACAGGATTGTTGCCCCCAAAAACTCATAGCTCCTGTGGGTCTCGTGGACTTGCCGCAAGATGAGTTCAGTCAGTACGGGATAAACGGATCACAAGTACTCACACGTAAGTGAGGAGCTATTGACATTTAATGGCTTCTGGGAAAGAGAATGTTGGTTTTCTTTAAATGCGTAGCACCTGGTGAGTAGACCAAAGTCCAGGGGATGGCTCCAAAACCAGAATTATGGACATCACAAATGAGATTCAGTGGGTTCCGAATAAAAAGTAATAGGACACAAAGTCAAAGGGGGGAGAATATAGATGAGCAGGCTCACAGAGGAGGGAAGGAATGAATACGTTTAAAATACATTGTAAGATATTTTCAAAGAATATTAACAAATCAACTTGGGGACTCGGAAAAATCCCATTGACATCTGCATTGAAATCCATAAACATGAGAATCAAAATTCAGAGTCTGAAAACTTAACTCCAGGGGGATTTCACCATAAAACCTGTTCAAAAGCACCTTGAACTAGTCATTCTCAGATTGAAGCTGTTTATTCAATTTTAGAAAACCTAGTGAGAATGAAAAGCTATAGGGAGGGAGCCTATGATAGGACATGAACTCTGCATGACCATCCTATTGTGTGTGCATGCTTTAACAGTGATGGCTTCTATGGCATCTGCCTAACTTCTATAGAGGAGCTGGCAGGTCAGACCTAGCAGATACATTCTGCTAAGGAAACACTTGACACTGCAGATCCATAGCTCATAGTTTTGTATTTTTAAATTGATTTTATTGTCACATCATCCCTGCAGAAAGTGATAGGCTTCAGCGAGGTATTTTTATTGAAAGTGTTGTCTACTGTCACTATACTCATCTCCCCATCCTCTCCCACCTCTCCATCTTCTCCTCATGAGACAGCATCATCACATCTACCTTCATCCCTTTATATTTTCCCTACGTTTTTCCCAAGATGAATACACAAGTGGTTAAATTCCAAAGAACTATTCCTCTTCATTATAGTACAAATTCTGAAAATTAAGCTTACAGGACAACAGAAGGGAGTTTGTTCTGATCACTGAAACAAAAGGAGTAGATAAAGTTCTCAAAATCAATACTTCAGGCGATTTGTTCCAGACTGCTCCTGCTGGCCTTCTCATTCTCCATATGAACTCCTTTCTCTGATTTCAGCACCAGTAAAGGTTGTATATGCACTGTTTGCAAATCCTGCTTGACCAACACATGAATCAAACTAATATTGTATTGCCTAGTAGCCTGGGTCTATATGTCTATATTCCTCTCTCTCTCTCTCTCTCTCTCTCTCTCTCTCTCTCTATATATATATATATATATATATATGTAAACATCTCTCTCTCTAGAGAGAGAGGAATATATATATATATATAGAGAGAGAGGAATATATATATATACATATATATACATATATATAAAGAGAGTATATATATATGTATATGTAAATATCTCTCTCTATGAGGAATATATATATATATATATATATATATAGAGAGAGAGAGAGAGAGAGGAATACACACACACACACACACACATATATATATATATATATAGAGAGAGAGAGAGAGAGAGAGCAGGGACATAAGGGGGCACAAAAAATAAATAAATAAAATAATGCTAGCTAGACTGGTAGTCAGAAGCTCGAGAGAGAAGGGGAGAAACAGGTGGTAAATAGCTGGCTCTGAACTCTAAGGTAAATTATAGATCATTGGAAAAATGTTGGAGAAGACCTTGTGAACATAAAAGCATAATGGTTTGGCTTAAATTCAACAACAACAAAGACAACAAAAATGTTTTCTGTTCTCTAGACGATCACAGGGCACAAAAACACACTCAAAAGCAGAGAACCAGGGATATAAGCCAGGTCACTCCAGGTGAAAATACCAGGGTTCAGATAAAAGGTGGTAACTTTTCTTGACCTGGAAACATAGGGAAAACAGCAAAAGAGATTTCTACCTATACAAGGAGGTCAGTTTTGCAGAAACAGTTGATGCATTAAATATGAATTAAGGACACAATAAACTGCCTGTTACCTACATTTTCAAAGAAAAATAATTTTTGAAACAGAAGAGAAGAGATTTAAGCCTGAGTTGGAAAAGAGAAAATAAAGAATTTGTTCTGACTTGGGTGCAAACACAGCTATTGAGCAATTCTGTTGTGTACAATCCTAGGCAGCTGTGTGTATGAATCTGGGCCTCCGACTACATGAGAAAGCTAGAGGTGAAACATGTCTTGGGACAAAATGCGGGAATGTAGAGGGATCCTGGGCATAGAGAACAGATATGCCAGTTCTCCACAACAGTGTGTGAAAGAGGAAAGATCCTGAAAGGTGATAGGAAAAGTATAGACCTAGATATATGAAAGATGTCAAAGAGGATCAATTGCTGTTTTAAAAAGAAGTCGGAGTTTGGAAAGAGGAAATATTTGTATCAAATATAATATCACAAAACAGATAAGACTCTCTTGTCCCTGATCCATTGCCCAAAGCTAAACCATACTGCAATGCCCCTGGGCTCTGCTGTTCTTTAAGCTAGCCAGGTGTAGGATAAATCCTCTTTGGAATGGTACACTGAGTATTCATGTACAAACTCACGAAGTATTAGAGCTGCGGAGTTATGGCTTCTGTGTTTCAATTTCAGAGGCTGCCTGAGAAAGCCTCAGGACCCCAAACACAGGGAACTGGAGACAAAGGCAGGGGAGGGGCAATGAAAATTAAAACCTAAAGGAAGGAGCCACCACTGGAGTACACTGCAGAAAAATGCTTAGTGGAGGAAAGACTACCTACCAGACACCAGACTTAAAGAGCTTAGCCTTCATTAACAGTCAAGGGGAGGAAACTCCAACTCATGTGAGTTTTGGGACAAGCTAAGCATGAGAGTGGGTGCCTGGAAGATTTGAGGACTCGACCTCTGTCTCCGTGAGTGTAGAAGACAGAAAGGAGTGAATCATGGCTCTCCATCTGTCTTTGGAGTTCTGGACCTGCAGTGATCTATTACCCCTTTCTTATTTTTATATCTCGCGTAGAGTGGGCTACCAACCCTTTGTTCTTTAAACGCTATTTTCAGCCCAGACTGTGTTTTTAAGGTTTCTTAGCTAGAAGAGAGCTTTCCTAAGGATGAGTGATGCCTTGAGTCTCAGTTATATTGGATTTGGAAGACACTTTAGATATAGACTTTAATACTGATGCTGTAGTGACGTCTGGACACGGCACAGAGTTTTGCATTCATGACCTCATACTAGGTGTGGTAATCATTACAAGAACTGTAGGAGTTCAAGCCAGATGCAGTTCTGGAAAGGGCAGTGTAGCTCTATGTCTAATCCCTTATTTTGGGGTTGCAGTAGCAGCTGGAGAAGGGAAAATCCTTATTCTTTAAGGTGTTGGGGACTAGGGGGTCTTCCATACTGCAGTGAATGTCCCTCATACCCTGCACATCTGAATAACATTAATTTTGACTCAGTTCTTAATCATCTTATGTTTTTAAAAAGAAAATATAGTTAGTAAGGGAGGGTTGTACTGGAGACAGAGGGATTCGGCAACAGAAAGACAAAATATATAATCCTATGGCATTGTAAACATCCACAAAATTTTCAAAGTATTTTTTAAAAGAAAGAAAAGATGCCATGTGTTAAAATATTCATGAACAAGTAAGATTTTAGAAGTTTTGTCAGGACAAACACACAAACAAACAAAGAATAATGGCAGCCCACCAAATCTGATGACCTAAAAATAGAAACTAAAGTTTTGGAAGAAGAGGAAAATACACACATATAATTAAAGATGCCCAGGCACTCAAAGCCAGATACATCCCAAAAGGTACATAAAGATTTATTTGTCTTCTTGCTTATTTTATGTATTGCATCTATCTGCACAAACAAATATGGCTACAACCTGTAAGTCATGTTTAATTTCAAATATAAAAGTAAAGCCACCTTGTGTTTGGTTGCTGAAATTAGAAACAGTGCTTTATTAGCATTCTATAGCCATCTTGACAGGTGGATGGCTGTCACATAGAAACGAGCTTGAACCAGTCTCTGCAGCCTGACATAGTTCTTCCAGGGGGAGTTAGAATCTATTCTTTGTAAGCAGGGATGCCAGGACTTTAAAATATTTTTTCCTAGGTGATTGTCTCAAAGGTAAAGTGGGGGTCAGGTCATTTTCAGTTACAAAATAGAAGGTGAAATCTCGGATTGATGACTTTCTAGAATATAAAACCTGGGTGACAATAAGACACCTTAAGAGTGAAGAAATACCATAGACTAAATGAGATTAAATGGATAATTTAGATTAAGTAGATAAGCCAAGAACAAATATACTTATGTTCAGATAACAGTGTTGGTTCACAGTAGTTATAAAAGCAAAGCTCAGTGGAAAACAAGATTTCCCCATTAAGAAATGTATAGAGCACAGAAAACCCGCTTGTAAGAGAGGTTCTCATCCATGTCCTTTTCCTCCAATTGCAGTAATACAACACCGATACATATTCCTGTAACTGAGAAAAGCAAGGTGTTCAATTTCTTGATGATACTGTGTACAGATTTCCTACCATCAACTTTCCCCACTTCTTCTCTTCTCAGGGTATCACAAAGGAAAAAATGTGACCATAGCTACCCAAACGTCACTGACTGTAGCTGTATCTTATCTACTTATCTACTTTCTCTCTGTGTTACTAGTGAGTCCCTCACCGTTCATGTCGTTCTCTGCAGGATCATTCTAGTCAAATGAGTGAGCTGACTCAAACCAAGCTAGCATGTGACAGTACCACTGTGATGGACTTCCCCTTCTATCCAAGAGAAGCATTACTGGCCAATGACTGGACAGCATTCTAGTTTTTACTTTTGTCACTATGACAAATACTCTGACAGAAAGCAAGTTAGAGAATAAAGGAATTATCAGGCTTACGATTCCAGGTCTGAGTGATTGTGGATGAGTCAGGGTAGGAACCTGAAGCACATCCTCAGTCAAGGAGAGAGAGAGAGAGAGAGAGAGAGAGAGAGCACAAATCTATAGAATCTTGCTTGCTTGTCTCTCTGCTTGCATCTAGCTTTTTTGGCACGAAGCTGTCCATGCTGGGAAACATCTTCCTACATTAATAAAAATCAAGATAATCCCTAAAAGACATTCTTGCAGGCCAACATGACCAAGATCATTTCTACTGGGTACTCTTTTCCCAGGAGATGCTAGGTGTTATCAACTTGACAGCAAAAAATAACCATCAAATTGGGTGACTCAAGTTAATCGATTGTAACTCGGAACTTGCTCCTTGTACTGAAATTTTTGTCTCTACCTCTACCCTTTCTGACTTCCTGTTGTAGTTTCTTGATGACTTACAGTTTCAATGCCCCCCCCTCCCACCTCACACACATACTGCTTCTGGAGCAAATATGACTCAATGACTAAGGAATCAGTGTGCATCTCCTCTGGTAGTTTGCAGAGGCTGGGGAGTATTTTCTAGTGCCATGAACCCTAACCAGTGTGTGTGCAGGCTCCAGGTGGGCAACAGCTTGACTTCACTCAAGGAGATGTATGAGTGCTGTCTTCAGCAATGGGCTTTACCGTAAGTTTATAGAGAACAATGCATGGCCTGAGCTGTTCTGGGGTTTCCATGGGCCTGTTTGGCCAACAATGAAATTTTAAGTGACCATTGCTGGGATTGGAGGTTTCATTTGGCGAGAGACAGCTAGTTGGGGATTTGTCTCCCTCATTATTTGGTGATTCCATTTATATTTCTTTTATATGTATAATACAATTATATATATATATATATATATATATATATACATATATAATCTGTTACTGTAGGAGGTTTTTCTATGACCTCACAAATGGTCCTTCATGTTAGCTGTCTTTTCCCATATTTCTCCTTTTCCCATCTCTTCTCTACCCTCTCCATTTAATCACCCTAACCCTCTCTACCCCACTGTTTCTTTCCAGATATAAATTTTAATTCTTTTTCTTTGTGAGATCCTACCTTCCCTTTGAGTCCCTTACTTTATACCTAAACTCTGGATATACTTAATGGTGGCATGCCTATGGAAGGCTTAAATTTTAACATCCACATATAAGAAAACATACACAATATTTGTTCTTTTTGAATCTGGCTTACCTCATTCAGGATGATTTTTAAAAATTGTTCAATTTATTAATGAATGAATTTTATTATTTATTTAATAGCCAAATAATACTCTATTCTGTAAACATAGCACATTTTCATTATCCATTCATCTATTGATGGGCATCTAGACTTTTTCCAATCTCTGCCTGTTACACCTCTTAAACATTTTAAAATGTAAACTAGGGTGCAAACTACTAAATATCACCATGTCATTTTCTTTTTATTTTATTTTTATTTATTTTTTTAATTCTTTATTAATTACAATTTATTCACTTTGTATCCCCCTTGTGGTTCCCTCCCTCCTCCTGTCCCAATCCCTCCCTTCCTCCACCCTCTGCATGTATGCCCCTCCCCTGACTTGTTCCCTCTTTTCCACCATGTCATTTTCAAAGAGAGTTTGAGTAGATCTGTCCTGCATCCCCAACACTCCTGACTTCCTTTATCCTATCTTGTATAGAATTTGTGAGTGGGCTAGCACCCCCAAGTGGAGGGATGAATTGAAGAAAATTTGAGGGGCAATAGGAAAACCCAGTTCAGTGGAAACTTTCTATAATATATGAAACTTCCTGTAATGTATTTCTGTAATAATAATAATAAAATCTCCAAAGAAAGAGGAAGACATAATCCCAATTGGCCATCTCTTGCCCTAAAGAAACAGGCTGTCTCAAAGGACCTGGCAAAATGGCTGATATATAAGAAAGAACGTTTCTGAAAGCCCCGAGCAGCATTCCCCTTGAGTGCTACTCCTAGCCAAACACAGAGAAGTTATTTGGATGTAGGGACACAAGGAAAATGGCTGAGTGACGTAAGACTAGAAGCCACTAGTCTTCTGACTGGACACACAGAAATGAAGAATGAGAACCACGAAGCACTAAGGAAGAATGTGTCTTTCAACGGCCCTTTAATCCTCTAAAAATCCTAAGTAAAGAGATTAGCCTTTATAAAAATATGGATACGTTGTTATATTTATGCCATGTTTGTAAAGTGTATAACTTCTTCGCCTCTCAATGACAGGACAAAGGAAATTTATTACATAAAAGAGTAAAAGATACAGACAGGGGAAATTAGTGTGATAAATGAAATAAACAACTGACAGTGGGTATTCAATAAATGTAGCTTTCAAAAAAACAGGAAGCACATACAAGGAGAGTACTTGGTGGTCTGAGACAGTTCATCTCTCCAGTTGTATTCATAAGTTTATTAACTCAACATCTGTGCCACTGGCCTTGATTTTTTTTTCTTTTGTGCACATTTCTTTCATTTTCTCAAGAGTTTGTGGTTCAGTTTATGATGACTGAGAATCATCACTGCAAGTGTTATTAACCAAAATTGAGTGTATGAGCAATGCAAGGATCACCTGGGATGAATGGAAATATAGGATTTGGGGGAACCACTGGCATCAGTGAGGATAAAAGGTTGGGGAGTAACCTGTGTGGAAGCATCAGAGCTCAACTTTGTCATTTCCTTGCAGAGGAATTCTGAACAAATCTTTTAACCTCCTGTGGCTTGATGCCGTCTTCAACAAGATAGATGAAATAGGAGTGCCTCTTTGGTTATTTTAAGGAGGTTAGAGAATGGCCAGGGGGTGGGGAATGATGAAGTGGATTTGGTATTGGGGATTGTGGAGTGATGGGTTTGATGGGATGCAACAGGTCAGGCATGGCATGAGTGTGTGGGAATAATGAAGATTGGGGAGGCCATTGCTCAAGATAGGTGGTCAACACATTATGGTATTGGAGGATCATCCGCAAAGCATAGTGGAGAGAGTCAAGTGGAGAAAGAAGGATCAAGGTCAGATGATTCACCAAGGAAAAGCCCTTAAAAGAGATGAGTGGGAAGTTGTGGACGAGAATGGGAATCTATGGAGCCAGACTTGACTAAGCTTGGTAAAATATGGAAGAGTTACTCATGTGTGAAATGGTTGCTTAGAAGAGGCAACCATTTTGGGAATGGTGTCAGAGCTCAGCTTTGCTTTTTTTTTTTTTTTTTCAGAGTAATTCTGGGCAAATGTTTTAACCTCCTGTGGCTCAATGTCCTTATTTACAAGGTAGACATAATAGAAGTACCTCTGTGGGCTTTTGAAAGGATTAAGCTTATGAACTTACATCTAGAACTTTGAGTGGGATTGTTTAAAATGCACCTGTAATAAGAGTTATCTATAATTAAGATCACAAGCCAGATAATAGGACTGTTAGAACTTCATAAAGAATATAATAAATGTCAAAGAATAGTTGTGCAGTGTGAAAATTTTCTGTATTTGGTGGGATTGTAGTATTGGGCTTTGAAAACTTTAAAAGAAAAACAGAATTTTTAAAAAAATAGGAATAATAGTATTTCAAGTGAGGTACACTTAGTTCTTTCAAAATCATTGAGTATGTAAAGAATATTGATGAACTAATATCATCAAATGGATTAATCTTCGTAATTATTGAAACTCAAATAAAAGTATTATAACATTTAATATACATCAGATACTATATTGATTGTATACGGTGTAACATCACGGATGTGTAAAATAACTTTCATATATACTGATACACATCCATACATAAGTTACCATCCCAGCAAGGATGCAGAGAGAACAAAACAAAACTGTTTGTCCTATTGTACATACCAGGCTCTTCACCAAGAGTCCCCTCACTGTGTTCCTCATTTACACACTTGCCAAAGGTCTTGGAAAGAATGGTTGCAAAACACTTTAATACCAAAGAAAGATTTCACATGGAGCTATCTGAGCAAATGCAACTGTGCAGCAAAAACATACTATTTGATACTGTATCTGAAAAACAACAAAATGACGCCAAGGCTGTAGCTCACATAGGGGGAGCCTCACAGCTGTATCTAAAAGGTGTACCTACAGCCTCGTGGCATCTTATTGAGTGGTCAGATAGCCCTGTAGCCACTCAGTCCCAAGACCCTCTGTCTCCTCCTTTACCATCCAGTAATAATTTCATAGGCTTGACTTTGCGAGGTCATTCCACTGGAATCACACACTACAGCCTTTTAAAACTAGCTTTGTTCAGTCAAGTATTTGTTTTCTGCATGGCTTCTTGTGGCACTGAGGGCCAAGTTCCTTTTCATGATGGATAATATATATAAATATTTACAATATGAAAAGATGTATGTGTCTCATCACCTATTAAGTACTATGCTTGTTATTTCCACATGGGGCGATTACAAAGAATTCCTTGAAAATCATCCCCAGACAGGTAGATCAGCTAAGGTCTGTTTCTAATTCTTTGTTTCAGAGAGATTCTCTAAAGTCTGAAGAGCCAGGGTACACTAATTTCTTCCCCGAATCTGAAGACAAAGAAAACAAATGTCTTAGTCATCCAGGAAATACAAATCAAAAGGTTCCAGAGATTCCACCTTACATCCATCAGAATGGCTAAGATTAGAAACTCAAGTGACAACACATGCTGGAGAGGATGTGGAGAAAAGGGAACCTTCCTTCATCCCTGGTGGGAATGTAAACTTGTACAAAAATTTTAGAAATCAATCTGGCACTTTCTCAGAAAATTAGGAATAGTGCTTCCTCAAGATCCAGCCATACCACTCCTGGGCATATATCTGAAAGATGGTAAACCATAGAACAAGGATATTTACTCAACCATGTTAGTTGCAGGTTTATTTGTAATAGCCAGAATCTGGAAACAACCCAGATATCCCTCAACTGAGGAACAGATACAGAAATTGTGGTACATTTACACAATGAAATACTATTCAGCAATGAAAAACAAGGAAATCATGAAATTTGCAGGCAAATGGTGGGAACTAGAAAAGATCATCCCGAGTGAGGTATCCCAGAAGCAGGAAGACACACATGGTACATACTCACTTATAAGTGGATATTATACATATAATCTAGGATAAGCATAGAAAAATCTACAGTCCTAAAGAAGCTAAACAACAAGGAGGAACCTAGGGAAGATGCTAAATCCTCATTCAGGAGGACAAACGCAATAGACATCAGAAGTAGGAGAAGATAGGGAATAGGATAGGAGCCGCCCACAGGGAACTTCTGAAAGCTTCTACCCAGCAGAGTATCAAGGCAGATGTTGAGACTCATAGCCAAGCGTTGGGCAGAGTGCAGGGATTCTTATGGAAGAACAGGGAGATAGAAAGACTTGGAGGGGACAGGAGCTGCACAGGAAGACTAACAGAGCCCAAAATACCTAGTCTTAGGGGGTCCTGCAGAGTCTAATGAATCAATCAAGGATCATGCATGGAGAGGCCCTAGAACCCCTGCTCAGATGTAGTCCATAAGCAGTTCAGTTTCCATGTGGGTTTCCTAGAAAGTGCATCAGGGGCTCTCTCCTGCTGGCTGTGTCAGTGGCTGGCTCTTTGATCACTGTCCCGTGGCAAGGTGGCCTAACTAGGCCACAGAGAAAGAGGATCCAAACAGACTTGATAGGCTAGGGTCAGATAGTAGCGGAGGACTTCCCCTATCAATGGACTAGGAGAAGGACATGGCAGAGAGAAATGGATGAAGGGTGGACTGGGAGGAGATGAGGGAGGGGGCTACAGCAGGGTTACAAAGTGAATAAATTATGATAAGTAATAATAACAAAAAAGAAAAAAGAAAAAAATGTCTATGTTTTCCTTTACTGTCCAGAGAAATTTCAGAAGTGCAGTGGTCCGAGAAGAGCTCAGAAAACACATTAAAATAGTTAATAAGTCCTTCCTCAGTTTGCTCTTTCACTGTTTATTTTATTTTGTGCCAAATATTATTCATAAAGCGTACAGAAATTTTGGGATAAAAATGTAAATAGTTAAACATTCTGTCACTCGTAGATGAGAATTTAGCATATGCTAAATTTAGCCCTGGCGTTCAGAGCAGCAGATCTGAGTTTGATGGATGCTTGATCATTTACTGGCTCTGTGACCTTGAACAAGTGACTAACCCACTGGGGTTTAAGTTTAACCACAAATAACAGCTCGCAAGACCCAATGAAGTCATGTTTAGAAGAACCATGTTTCTGGTTAAGGCTACTCATGAAGATCAATTATCCCCATGTTTCAAATCCAATGTCAAGGTCACTGTTTCATCTCATTTAAATCATCTGTGACTCTTGACACAGTTGCCCACCCCTTCTGCGGAACTGTTTTCGTCTCTTTTATCTTACTTTTGGCTATGTGCTACAACAGAAGTGAAATGAGCGCGCGAAATAGTTTTTGCCACTGCTGTGTTTATTGTCGTTTAATCGATACCTGTAAGAGTGGAACCACCTTCAGAGATCATTGGTAGACCACTGGAATTGGTACATACACTAACGGAGTATCATTCAGCCACAGAGAAGAATGAAACTCACTTGTAGAACATTTAGACCTGGAAAACACTGTATTGCTTAATAAGTCATAAACCAAAAGACAAATTACTTTTTCTTTTCTGTGCCCTATGTGCAGGTTTAAGAAAAAATTTATGAGATAATAACATTCAAACCACCAAGCTACTTTGCACACCAGGATAAGAATCCTAAGCCTAGTCCTGTTTCCTTCACACAATAAAATCAAACTAGCCTCCTTCCTCATCTCTTTAGCTACCTGTAGTCCTTCTGCAATTAGAACTTGCTCTGCTCTCTTCAGAAAGTTCACTGTGAATACCAAAGTGTTTTTCTTTGTCAATAATATCTGTGTGGCATCAGGGAAGTGAGCCAATTTCTGTACGGAGACCAGGGCTGCAATCCATCACAATGTGATCCCAATGTAAACAAATCATACAAAGAAGTGAAAAGATGGTGCTGAGGAACTGCCTAGTTGGTCTTTCATGTTCATGTGAGAACAAAAGGAAGATAATAATCCTGATAATAAGAACATGGTGTCAGACTGGTGGTGGTGGTGCACGCCTTTAATCCCAGCACTCAGGGAGGCAGAGGCAGGCAGATCTCTGTGAGTTTGGGCCTAGCCTGGTCTATAGAGTATGTCCCAGGACAACCAAGGCTACACAGAGAAACTCCATCTTGAAAAGCCCAAACCAAGCCAACCAGACAAAAAGAACATGGTGTCTGTCTGCAACAATAGCCAGAGATATCACTGTGGCATGGTGCCTTCATTCATGGCTGCCACCCGACACCTCTCAACTTAGAGTAAGATTTGACCTAACTTGGTTTCTACTTTCATGATTTAAACATATGCTTTTTATTTTTCAAGGAGAATACATTAAACACAAAACCTCCTGCAATATTGAGAATAAAACACTCCTGGCTATAGATGTTGAGATACAATGAATTTCCAGAGGATGAGGACAAATACTTTAGGATATGCTCTGCCTAGTTCACAATGTAGCCTAATGCCCCCACAGAACCATATAATGCCGGATATGTGACAAATTAATAGGATGGAAGGGAAATGAAGCATGAGATGCCAGGAGACATTCTGAATTCAGACATTTAGAGGAACTTACTTACTTCGGGAGCTCAAGTTCATGGAAAACCCCAGCATCCAAAAGTGGTTATGAGGATTTCAAACCAAGCGCAAAAACACAGGCAGAGAAATAGAGAGCTTCAAACAAATTATAAGCAATTCAGACACATCTTGCCTCATCTCAGAAAGCCACACACAAGCTAAAATAAGCACAATTAATGAGAAACTGGAGAAGACAGTCAGAGATCAGCTCCTCTATCTAATCCTGCAAGCCTCAGAGGTCTGCAGAGAAAAAGGGTCAGCTGGCTTACAAACAAAAGCTACTCATCTGTAAGTTGTAATTAAGTGTGCAAGAAGGTACACTTTTGGTTTGTCAAGTCCTCACAATTTCTACTTTTTAACTTTAGAGTACCTTGGAGAGCAAAAATTTACAAATGTATTCCTTTTTGTTAATTATCTTAAATAAACATATATTAAAAAAAAAAACTAATTCTCCAGCAATAGATTCAGTGTGTTCTAGGACACATAACTAAAGAGATATCATTTCTGAGGAATGTAAATGAAGACCTCATAGTCCTTCGCTCCATCAGTAAATATTGGCTGATAGAGCAGATTAGAAGACCATATGCCCCTTGCTCAAGTATGTACATTTAAAGTCAGGAATAGGCTTAGTAGGTTCAAAGGCAGAGCGAGAAAAATGGATCACATGTTTGTGGACAAAGGTGAGCACTGTCAGAAGTAGCATCAAGTCCCATCCATAGCTCCAAAGTGTCACTTGCACAGGGGAAACCAATCAGAAGCCTGGGTCCTGGTAGACAACGTTATGAAGCAACCGTGCATCCTGGCTGATTGTCATGCACAAATCCCCTCAAGCATTCTTTACAACACATTGCCAGTTACATTTAAGATGAAAAGCCTGGGAATCTGGGACATTTCTTAAAGTTCTCCTCTAGGGTCTAGATGCAAGCGTGGCTCCCAAATTGAGATGCATTTGCTTAGCCTGGAATTGGAAATAAGAAGAGTCATGTTCTGATTTATTTGTTCTATATGTATTCACTTTTTGTCATAGTTAGTGAATAAATATACATGAACTGTATTTTATATTGTTATACACATGATATATAATATATATAACAAATTATTCTTATGATAAATATTTTCAATGAGATATTTACTAAATATTTATACTAAAACATCAGTGGTACAAATTTGCTACACCCTTCTGTTAATCTTGTATGTAGACACATGTGGTTTTATTATTCCACTTCTGCTTATCCTGTTCATTTCATGATACCGTCTGTGGCTTTTGTGGCCTTTTCATTTCTAACATTGTTTGTGCCTTTTCTTCTTTCTTATCAGTCATAATACAGTCTTTTTAATTGGCAAGACTCCTCAAATATTTTATTGCATTTCTTTTCATTGTATATGTTAGACTATTCAAACTTTTTTTTGCTGATTTCTTGAAGTACAAGTTTAGTTGATCAAGGTGAGCATTTTCTTATAAGGGAGCTGACAAGATGGCTCCCAGGGTAAAGGTGCTTCTTTCTAAGCCTGAGAAGCTGAGTTCAATTCCTAGAACTCACAAGGGAGAAGGAGGAACTATGCCATTCTCTTCTGACTTCCATACCTGTGCCTTGGCATGAGTGTGTCTCTCAAAGACAAAAAAAAAAAATGTAATAAAAGTTTTGAAGCTTTCTTATTTCTTTGGTATGCCTATGATGATGTGAGTTCTCTCAGGACTGACGGCAGCAGGCTTTTTTCATACATTTTGTTATTTTGTTTTGCATTTTCCTTTAGCTATTTATCATGAGTTAACAGAAGTTAATATCCTGGGTGGGTTTTCTTGGGTTCACTAGTTCTTAAATTCGCTCACCTCTTTGATTTGGAAATGTTTCAGACGCCGCTTAGACAGTGTTCTTTAGAGGACTGGCCATCTATACTCCTTTTCGTCTTTCAGACAAATCGCATATACAGAGGGTTCAAGCACCACTTTTGTTCAAGTCAAGGGTCATTCAATGTTCCATGTGTACAACCGATTTTATGAGGTTCATACTGACAACCCAAAAAACATCATCAAATTGGTGCCAAAGAGCAATCGTGGAAAGTAAGAACAGAACATGTAAATAAAACAGAACTAAGTTGTTTGTAAAAAATCTGCAATTGAAATGTTTTCTCCCACACACAAAAGAAATTTAGTTTGTATTTTCTTTAAAAGCCTTTAGATGTCAAAACAATTTTTTTTCTCTTCCAAGGTAAATTCAACATTGGATAAAGTAAAGATTATCCTCTGATACTAAATAACTAATTTAAATTATGCTAGACACGACCGACTCGAAATTAAATGGAAAGAGAAGTGGATACCTACATTACAAAAAAGTTAAGGCTCCTGAGTAAAGAGACTCATTACAGAGCCATTTCCACCTCCAGGAAGAAAACATCGTTCATTGCAAAAGTTCTACAGGTTCCTTATGTATTTAAAGACATGTGTGCTGTGAACATCCGGAGCAATTACCTAAGCAAGACCCAGTCAGGTCCTTATTAGATTCAGGTACTTTATGCTTTGCCGACAGCCTAGGTCTCATCCTATATGAGGTCTAGTGGAATGCAATGGTGTAGGGTCTTTTTGGTTTTACGCCAGTTCAGGGTATAGAAATCCCCTCACTTATGGTACATGATATCAATAAATAAAGCATTTTAAAAATAGAATAAATTTACATAGTAAAACTGAAAAATTACATAAAAATAATCACACAATTTACTCAGGGTGGCCCAAAATGTCTTAGTTATCATGATTTGAAATGGCATCTAAATGAAAAAAAAGTAAGTTTTATTTTAGAGATGAAATGCCTTGCACATGACTTGTAGGGCAAGCTAACACTAGAGCACTGTGAGGCTTTCAACTGTGAGACAGGCAGGCTTGCGCAGCTCCCGTCGTCATTTCTTCCCTCCTCCCTTTCCATTTTTTGTCAACTTGCCCTTCCTTCTATGCCCTTCTGTATCACCATCTTGTTCTCTCTTACATGATGCTGTTCAACTTTCAAGATTAGTATATCTCACTTCACACACTTTTGATAACTCAGAAGTAATAATTACTTTTTCCTTAAGGTGATGTTCTAAATATGTACAATGAAACAAAATTTCTTCCCTGATTCTATTGCTCTTATTTTTTTTTCCTATTTAATCCTCTTCCATAAGCACATTTAAGGTAAAAAAAAAACAGGCATCAAAATAGAGCAAATACGCTGTATGTTATTATGATGATATGATGAGGTAAATAACAATGCATTGATTGTCTATTCTCTGCTTCAGCATCTTTTACAAACAAAATTCCTCGCTACATTTTAGAAAAAGAATGGCAAAGTGCAGCTTCTGACACAAGGTGTGCATAGTCTATACATGGAGACACTGAGTTATGTCAAAACATAATAAGAACATTTATGGGCAGACAATGATAGAGTCAATCTCAAATGAACTTGAAATAGGGAACATAAATCCAGCAGGGATGAACCCATGTCCGAACCGGAATTAAACTTGTTCTGCAGTGGTAAGCTAGGACCTATCCTACAGAGATAAATCATCACCTCAGTCCATTTAAATTAATGCAGAACATTTAAATTTACAGCACAGAGAAGGGCTCACCTTCTTTTCAGGGTCAACCCCATGATTTCACGGTACCCTGTAGAGATTAGTATTAAAGTTTAACCTTTCAGGTCTACAATTAAAAGTCAATTACAGCACTTACATTTTGTAGCATATAAACTTTCCCTTGCAAAATGTGCTGCGTTCTTTTTACTGGAAAATCTATGTGAGTAAATTATGAGAAGGGGAGAGGAACAGAAAGAAGTTGGTGTGGGGTTCACTTTAGGGTTTTTTTTGTTGTTGTTGTTGTTGTTGTTGTTTCTTTAACAAATCTCCAAAGCTCTCCTGATATGTATAAAACCCGTAATAATCTTTGTAAAGAAGTCTATTTCGACAATTTTTTTTTCTTTTAAGAATTACACAATGTATTCCCAGCATGATTTCACAGAATTGTTGCCAAATGGAACAAATGACAGAATTTTAAGATCAGCGCTGATTACAAATGAAAGAGCAAATGAGAATTTAGCTCGGAGAAACTGTACTAATGTGTAGACACTGAAGGTGGCTGTGTCACTGACTTCATGCAGGGAAGGCGGGGTTAGTGTTAGCTTTTCACCTTAATCCTCTCAAGCTGAACAAAAGAGATATAAACACTAAAATGTGCTTACAGGTAAGCAGGGCAGCTCAAACACATTTTATTGTATTAGCTGGCTAATACCAATTTAAACAAAAATAGGTGATTGTTTACAGCATACTGAAACAGAATGCCTTCTCAATGAATAGCTTCGAATTTATTAAAATATATGTAAATTCATTTAGACTACTAATACTCATTTAGTTTTCTCATGTAAAAATAGGTTTATTTATATTCAATAAATTTAAATTCTTAGGTAGTTATGTACATACATGCTTGTATCTATGTGCATAAGTTTATGTATAATATAAATTCATATGTTGGGTGCCAAGATACAGTTAAAAAGCAAAAGTTATAAATAATTCCTGATAAACGCTGATTTTTTTTTGATAAGAGATGGAAAACATATATATCTTGATAAGAGCAATGTATGTTGAAAGTGACAGAAAGAAATATTTAAAATGGGCTTGGAAATCAAAAGAAAATTTTAGGCTTTCATGTGAATGACAGTTTCAGGTTCCCATCAGATTTCATTTCCCTCTGGAACAGAGAGAGAAGGCCCTCCCTTCTTTCTCATATGTGTTTCTTTTGAGTTAATCTTCATGGGGATGCCCTGGTTTCTTTAGCCTCTGCTAGCTCCTCTTCCTGATTCAGATACCCAAGAACTGTGACCAGACACCCTGACTGGCTACACTGGTGTTCCATTCTCATTTATTTGTCATGGGCAAGAGGTCAGTATGCATATATGTTAAATGAGTGAATGAATGATGTGCTGTTCATACAGGATGTAGGTAGCAATAGTAACCAGAGAGAGAGAGAGAGAGAGAGAGAGAGAGAGAGAAAGTACATTCAAGATTTTTGTCACTTTTCTATTATTATTTTTATTTTTTATATTAATTACAGTTTATTCACCTTGTATCCCAGCTGTAGCCCTCTCCCTCATTCCCTCCCAATCCTGCTCTCCCTCCCTCTTCTCCTTCCATACCCCTCCTCTAGTCCACTGATAGGGGAGGTACTCCTCCCCTTCCATCTGACGCCAGCCTGTCAGGTTTCATCAGGACTGGCTTCATTGTCTTCCTCTGTGGCCTGGTAAAGCTGTACTTCCATCAGGAGGAGGTGATCAAAGAGCCAGCCACTGTGTTCATGTCAGAGACAGTCCCTGTTCCCTTGCATTCAAGATTTTAAAAATATATCCAATATAAGGAAGTCAAGAATAACAAAACTAGGATGAGATTAAAAAAAAAACTTCTATGACTTCAAAGTTTTATGCAAGATAAATTACCTACTAAAAGAAAATTCAAGAGAATCTCATCTTGGAATCCTGTTAACGTTATTTTGAATTCTTACATTTTTTAAGTTTTGCCGATCTCAAATTCAAATAAAATAGTTACAGAATTCAGCCAATTAAGCTCTAAATCATAGATCTAGGAATTCTTTCAGAAAGATGTGTGTTCTTTATTGTATAGTTTACTAATTTTCATGAGGAAAATCAACCATGGAAAAGGAGCCAACGATGTTCATAAAGGAGGCTGGTCTCTTTGACAGAGTGTCACCGTGGAAGGGGCAATTACAGTCTCCTAATTAGCACATGACATTGAGAAAACAGTATATAATCTAGGCGCAAGAAAGTCAGAACATTTTAATTAAAGTACTCCTTGATGTCCTCTGAATGAAAACAAAGCTAAACATAGTTAAAACTTTTAAGGCAAAATAGATTTCAAACTTTATTAGTAATTGCCAAGAAAGCAAGCACAAAAATGGATATAATTGATTTACCTGGCATACATGGGAAATCAGAACCTACGAGCTGTACTATGAAGTAAGAAAATCAAAGTTGATGTGTGTTCGGGTGGTAACTGAGACTCTTTAAAACATACCTTTCACGTTAGGCATTTCATGTTTCTGAAGAAGGTTGGCAGTGCCACATTTTGTAGTCAGATGATGGCATTTACAGAACCACAGCTGTGTTGGTCCAGCAGGCACAGTGATCCTATTGACCTTATGAACACTTTTACCCACTCTCTTTTAAAACCGAAAGAGAATAGTTTTCCTAATTATTTTAGTTTTTTTAAATGTTAGTTACACATTTGTTTCTCTTTGTACCTATGCATGAGTACAAGTGTTGGAGGAGTCCAGAATGGGGCATTCTATCCATGAAAGTAGTGAGTTACAGGTAGTTGTGAGTCACATGACATCAGTGCTGGGAATTGAACCTGGGACCTCTGGAGGGGCGGCAAGTGCCCTTAATCACGGAACCATCTCTCCAACCACTTGTTCTTTCTTTAAGATAAAACACTCAAAGGCAAGAATTTTTCCAAAAATAAAAATGTCTCTTACAGTTGAAATTGGCTTATATGTTAGAGTAATATTTATTGTGTCTCAGAATGGACTGATTTACTGAAACTCCATTGTAGTAGTTGGTATTGTTGAAACACTTATTTCAGTAACAGAAAAATGAAATTTGATTTATTTTCCAAAACTTTGAGAATAGGAACTGTAAAATTAGAAAGAAAGGAAAAATAGCGCACAAGCACACCCCTACAAGCTTGGAATTTGTCATATTTGTTTTGTGTTGGCTAACTATTCCTGGGCATGAGGCCTTCCCTGGAATATGTTGATACACTCAGATTTTTCCTTTCCCAGCAAGTGTAACTGGAGAAAACTTCTTGGCCAGAGGTGAGGTGATATGTCCTTTTCGGTGCTTAGGTTTTTCTGGTTTGAATCTGTGAAGGTCTTATGTGTGCTGCTGCTGTCTCTGTGAGTCCCCATTGGTCTGTGAGTCTGCATTGGTCCAGTTGTGTTTGGAAGATGCTATTTCCATGGCGTCTTCCAGCTCCTTTGTCCCTTACAATCTTTTTACCTCTTCTGCTGCATAGATCTCTGAGGCTTGATCGGGGTGGTTTGAAAAGACCCCGAATGAGATGGAAGCCAAACCTGAACCTGCTAAAACTGCCCAGAGTCTAACATTACATAGGTCACAACCCTAGGGGAAAACCTGCTACTATTCTGCTAAAGGAACATCGCAAAAAAAAAAAAAAAAAAAAAAAAAAAAAATGACTTTGAATGATATTTTGCTTTAACCATAGATCAGAGCCTCATTCAACCCTTCTCAGACAGGGTTCTTTTTACAGTGGGGGAGAATTAACACAGAGACCAACAACTGCGAAATGTGCAGAGAATGAAAGAAACTGGAGTATTAATTTGTATCAAAATTTGTTTAAAATGAGCAAAATATTTTAAAAGATGTCTTAAAACATTCAAGTATCAGAAACTTAGCATCTTGTTATTCACACAATAATCAGAAGTATTAATCATTCATGGGTAAACACACAAGACAGTGAGCAGCAGACATTAACTATTCTCAGTTCATCTGCTCCGTATCTGCACAATAAACAAAGACATTGCATTTTTAGGCCTCTAACAAGTTAATACTTCTTTAAGTGTATTCCAACATCGCTAAAGTAAAGATTTATTAAAAAACCACAGAACCCTGTTGTTATAGATCAAATGTAAACTAGTTTTAAGGTAAAGGTAAATAATTTTTTAAACTAACATTATTTCCTATATTATAGTGATTCATTAGAAAAATTACCTGGTACTTACAAAGTTCCTGTTTTCAGAATATAATGTTACAGATTGATGGTATAGAAATGGAAAGTTTCTAATTTTGGAAGAGTTTGAGATTTGCTAAGGGTGATCTAAGTCAGAGAAGGTTGAAAATCCACAAGCAGGGGTTTGTTTCTTACGAGCAGCACCAAGAGTTAAATCAAAGGAGTAAGACATAACTGGTTGAGTTCAGTAATGTCATCCTCTTGTGGATGACAGAGAGAGGGCTCAACAGCATATCTACTGGAAACCGAAGAACAGAAAACTTAACCTGCAGCTACCAACACTGTATCCTGCCTGCTTGTGTCACCTAAGGTCATCTGAAAAGAGGCTGGGCCCCAGCCTTCCCACCGAGTGTGCCTTAACTTGCCTACAGGGTTTCTATGCCAAGTTTCATTTTGTAGCTGAATTTTGATTGCCTTTAACTGATGGCAGGGGTCTGCCCTGGCTCTGGCAGAGGGAGGCCTTTTAAGAATTTTCTCAAAGGTCCTCAGTCCTGTCGCCAGTTTGGGCACAGCACTACCTCACCACTTGTTCTGTTAGTAGACTGCTCCGTAGCCCAGCATTCCTCCTTTCTCATCTCTCTTCAACACAGCCAGTTTCAGTTCATGGAAACTGCAGGGCATCCAGGCCTCAGTCCTCATAAGCCTCAGTCCTGCTGCAGGTAATATGTCTGGCTACGACACTGAAGATGAGGCAAGATGCTAGGTGAAATTATCAGCCCGGGAACGCTGCAATTATGGGCTTAACAAAGAAGAGGTCAAACGCTAATCAGAAGGGAAACCATTGATGAGTTCACACGTTGGGTTCCTCATTAAAACACATGAGTTCTGAAATGAGTCAATCCACAGGTCAATTTGCAAATACAGAGTGAGAAATGACGGTGTGAAAGCTCACAATGAGCCATCACATATAACTTTCCAGTTTGATACAGCCTCATTTTCGGATGAAGTTTGAAGGATGTTACTTGTATTTATGCTAAGAGTTCTGAGACCAGTAACAGTTGTTGTGGTGACTATGTAATTGAGATAAATTATGAGTGCCTGCTGTCTCGCCCTCCCTCTCCTCTCTCCTCAGCTCATCACCCTATCTCTCTGTGTTGAGGGTTGACTCCAAGGGTCTTGTATGTGCTAAGCAAATTCTACTGAACCACATTCCTGGTCATTGTAGGAAGAATTAAAAATTAAATTTTGTGAAAAATAATACTTTTTTTTCATTTTTACTTATTATCTGAGAGTTATTTTAAATAGCTATAAAAAGTTTTTAGATTTCAATGTTTCAAGGCACCCAGAAATCTTCCAGGGTTAATGCATAGAGAGACATAGGACCATTCAAGAAATTGCTTTAAGTATGAGTTCATGAGAGTCTATGTGTAGGTGCCTGAGGCAAGAAGGTTTGTATGAATACAAATGAGAATGCAGACATGGGAATATAGTACCCTCCAGAAACCTATGCTAGGCAGGAATACAGGGATGGAGGCACAAACCCTCTTCAAATACCCATCCCTTTTGCCCAGTAAAAACGACTATTGTCCCTATTAACAATGCCCTGCTGTGATGAGAAACCCCAGAGCACATACTTTCTGAAAACCACTCTCAAAGGTAGACGCCTGCCCTTTCCAAGATGGGGAACAGTAAGACTGACAGGAGGGAAAGCAAGCCCACCCCATGTGCCATAACCGATGTCATCACAAGCATGCACCCAAGGCTTGGCTCTGTAACTGCTTGTGTGAGTTGCCATAAAAGATGGGACTAGGAAAATAATCGCCATTAACCTAACTGTTGTTTAATTATCTGTGAGCCCATAAAAGTCAATGCCAGGCTTCCACAGCATCCCAGGGTGAGGGGCTATATGTAAAAATTTTCTAGCCTTATTTCAACTCTTAAGCCTAGCCTTGCCCAGCATCCTTGGGTGAGAGGACACTCTGCTATTTCCCAGCATGACATCGTCTGTGAGCTCAACTTCCCCCGCCGCCCTGGCATCAGCAGAGTGATGGGAAGGGGCTATTCTCAGTATGGCTTCCTCGGATGACTTTGCTCCCTCTACTAAACAAAACTTTTATGGGCTGCCTGCTGGGTTTGTCTATAAACTTGTATTGATGAGATCAAGAACCTGCACTGAAAGAGATATGATCTCTCCAGCTCACTGCATCTACCGCATCATAAAGAATAAACTGTGCTTTTTAAGAGGAGTAAAAAAATAACCAACATAAACAGAAAACACTGTGAACATACTCTTCAATAAAAAGGATTAAATGCTGGTGATATGTTGTTTGGAGTTTGGAACGTGAAGCTTCAGTGTGCTTAGCAGTTAGTTCAAAGGGACCCAATGAGGACCCAATCTCTTGCTCAATAGGGACCTGGAAGCAAGGAGGATGTTTAGAGCCACATTGTGTCCCTGTTTGTGACACAGACAATAAGGAGAATGTCCTTGTTAATGTGCCAAAGGTCATTCTGAACCAGATTCTTAATGGGTACTTTGATGTAGTTATTGAAAATAAAGTTTTCGTTCCATAAAATCTGCAATACGAGTAAACACATTCAAGGATTTCTGGGATACCCTGTCAACGTTTTGCCTCCGATCAATTCCCCTTAAGCAAATACATCAAATCAATATAAACTATCAATGACAAGCTACTTCTAATTCTTTGGCCATGGGGCTCATTAAAGCAATTGTTCTCCAACCAGACAAGTGGGTTCACCAACTGGCATGCTTAGTGACAACTGCTTTTAAAAAGCCATTGATTCTTCTTAGATCTTACAGCAACAAAATGGGACCCGCTCTCAGCAACAGGGAAGGAAGAGACAGTAACTCAACAAGCAGCTATATCAGACAGAGAAATGGACATGCCATGCTACCACAAGACAATTTGTGGAGGGCTCACAGTTTAATGATCCAGCAGGACACATGGTAAGATGAATACATCCAACACTGGAGAAACTGTGTCTGAATAAAAAGAACAGTAATTTTTAAGTTATAATTCTAAGTACTATATATGTTTGCTTTTTACTTATTCTATGTGTCAGGATATTTTTCCCATTCTCTGTTCTACTTGTTGTGAATAAAAGTTTCATACTGACAAAAATTTTTCATATTGACAAGAAAAAAATATGAAATTAAACCCCCCAATTTTTTTTTTGCCTACCATTCTAAGATTGATTATATTTTGGCTCTGAGCTTTAAAAAAAAAAAGGTAAAAATAAAATGTAAGAGTTATCACTTATGTGTGTGTAATTAAGTGTGTTATCTTGCAGAACATCTAATTTAGGTGTGATTTACAGGCAAAAAAAAATACTGGGAAATTGTGTGTAACCAACTCCTCTAACAGCTCTGAATGTTTTCCTGTAAAAACTTCTCCATACAGAGCTCCCCATGGGTGAGGCCCTGTTTATCAAGCGCTTCATGTCACAGCACACTGGGTAGTCAGTACGGAGTCACAGATCCTCAAATGCTTTGTAGAATCTTGTTAAGATAAATACTTCAAGACAGAAATCACAGATTATTGACTAGTAACAACAGTCCAGAATACATATACATTATACATACACATATACACACATGAAGACATACACAACATATACATACGTTGTGTACATCTGTACAAGTATATGTTCACACACACACACACACACACACACACACACACACACACACACACACCGTTCACTAAAAAGCACAGCTAAGTAATTAGCAGCTGAGAAACAACTAGGGATAATGGCAGTGAACTCCCAAGAACCATTGCTGCCAAGACTACTGATGTACACTAAGGAGATATCTACCCCAGGGATAATTAGTCTATGTCACCATTACACGAGTTAGCGAGTGAGCTGGGAAGTCCCTAGAGGATGTGACAGGGTTCCATGACTGTAATCTTTGGAAGCTGAAGCCATCAAGGCTGTAGGGTATTTACAGCTCATTTGATCCTTCCAAGTAGTATTATTAGGTGGCTAACCTAATATTTCACAAGGCAAAATTAACTTTTCATGCTCAGAAGAAGTGTAATTTTGTTTGTTTGTTTGTTTGTTTCAAGAGTTGGAATCCAGATATCACTATGCGGGCATAGTGTGACTCCCTTTGGGAGCAGGATAAACCTTACTTTTCGACAGTGTAGCAACCGTCTCTCAGCATCAAGCATCTGCAGCTTAGGCTTGTTGGCCACTGGAATCCTTTCCAGGCAGACAGCGAGTTTCCTGCAGATGTGGAGTACACGGTGTTGTTTAGTTAAGTCAGTTAGCACAGCTGCTGTGACAGGCTGGTAAATACGTCCAAAGTGTCAGAGGAGAGGCTGATGTTATTGGTGGTCTATGTACCGGACTTTGCAAAGAACATTTAAGACTAGGAGCGAATACATCTTCCAGTAGTGGTGAAGATAGGCTTAAATTGGTATCACCAAGTCCTTGGCCAATTCATGCCTGAAGCTCGAGGCGCAATTCTAACAATTCTGGCATTGAAGCAAATTAATTTTCCTTAACATTTATGCCAAATCCGAGTTATATTTTATTTTCACTATATGGTATCTTAATCATGTGTAAAAAATAGTCACTATTTATGATTAAATGTGTAACAAGTTAGCTAAGTATAGAGCACATATTTAAACTGTTACTAATCTGTTTGATTCTTGCTTCATAATATTCATATTTTAAATAAACACACATACACAAAAATTACTTATTTATTTGGGCATGCACACTTCACAATTTATAGAATTACTATATTTAATTAGTAGCGAAAAATGACAGATTTGACTTTGTGATATAATCTGTGAATACTAATTTGAAATTCTTCCGATATGTTATATACAAACAGATACACTATTTAGCTTAATTGGCAGACAGGGATGAAGCAGAATGCAGTGATATTCTGCCCTTGCAATAGCTGTAGCACTCCTCCTAAGAAAGGGGCTTTTTCCTCACTTTTAGTGACTCCAAAATCAGAACACCCAGTGACCACCTTCCAAGGCCAGGTTATCTCATATATATAAAT
The DNA here is from genome assembly GCF_907164565.1 of Psammomys obesus. Classification (NCBI taxonomy): domain Eukaryota; kingdom Metazoa; phylum Chordata; class Mammalia; order Rodentia; family Muridae; genus Psammomys; species Psammomys obesus. The sequence goes on along the minus strand of NW_026585698.1, from coordinate 12,354,469 downwards.
ATATATATTTGTTCACACAAACTAAATGACATCCAGTTATATCTAGTGGGATGTCAGAGTGTCTGGAGTCAGAGATAAAATCCTAGGATGTGATAAATTTATGAATTCATTAACAGCATAGCACCTAACATTGTGACTAAATTGAGTCCAGGCTGGGAGACTATGAAAAGTATGATGGAAATTGTCAGATAATGGGGTATTTCTGTAGTTTTTTTTTTTTTCCCCTATCATCTCAAGGGTATGGAAGGGTGCTTTTGGTGTGTCTATCCACATTTATATGTGTATGTATCACACATAGACAGAAGGAAAGGAGAACAGGTTGGATGGGTGGGAGAAGAAAGCCTCCAGTGTTTTGTTGTTGATGAGGCAATTGTAAAAACACACCTCATTTGGGCCTTGTAACAGAGCTACACACTGTGAAGGACAACTATTATTATTCTCATTTTAGAAGTGATGAAAGAGCCAGGAGTCCTGCGTGGCTAAATGACTTTAATAGCACCAAATAGCCTGTAAATGGTGGATTTGGGATTATATTTCAGATCTTTTGATGGCAAATCCCTCTGAAGTCTTATTCCATTTTGCAGTTATAATGCGGCACTCATAAATAAGTATTAAATCTAAAGAGATGCTAACACAGTTTCGAATGGAGATGCTATTGAACAACTTCTCTCTCTGACAGGATCCTCTAGTGTCATTTAGATCCGACACGCCTCCACTTTCCAACTGATTCTTTTTCTTTCTCACCATAAATTTATCATATTGTATTTATCAGGCTGTGAAATGGACATAATATAGATCGGCTAAAATTATCTTTCATGCATCTGTGAAAAGTCTCCTAAGATAGTTCAGGACCCCAGCAGGAGCCTATAGGTATCCTTCCCTAACTCTGCTTCAACAGGAAGGACAAAGACAAAGGTTGCTTTTCTCTTCAGAGAAGACATTGTCATGTGACACATTTCTGGACCATAAAATACAAGTGGAAAGGTGTGACATGCCTCTGGGACACTTGGTTCCCCCCCAGGAAAGAGGGCCACATACTTGGAACAGTCCCCTCTCCCCCCACTTTTTCTGGCTAAAATTGGCACATGGCTGGGAATGCCGCAGCAACCTGAACCCCAACAATCACTGAACAGGCTGGCACCACTGAGCACAGCAATGCCCATGGATTCTCAGTCTAATGTGGGAACAGAGGTTGCGGGGTGTTACGTCCACTCACTGCTGGAATATTCAAGCAAAGACTGTATGTTCCTTGAACATTCAAAATGACTCTAGCACGTCGTACCTTAAGTATACATACAATATGAGTGACATAATTGGACGCTGTGAAGATGTGCCCTCTTGGTTTCCTTCCTCAAAGACTACCTGGAGAGCCACCCTGCCTCTTCAACATGACGATCTGATCCTGTTCAGAGAAGCCTTCCCAGCATTCTCTCTGTTGTGGGATGGTCTGCTGAAGCCTAGGAAAGGGTTTCAGTTAACTATTATTGATTATTACTAGAGGAGTGAGGCATGCCACAGTACAGATGCTGAGATCAGATGAAAATGTACATCAGCTTGCTCTCTCCTTCAACCATGTGGGTTCTGGAGCTCCCACTGTGGTTACCAGGCTTGGCAGCAAGCTCCTTTACATGCTGAAGCAACTTGCCAGCCCATTCTTACCAAATTAATCTAAAATAATATCCTTTACTTGAAGCCTTGCCTTATTTCTATACCAAAATATTTTTTTTAGAATGACTGCCACTGACAGACATAACTATACACACACATGCACACACACACACACGCGCACGCACGCACACACACACACACACACACACACATACATACACACACACACACACACACACACACACACACACAGTTTTAACATCACAGGCTTTATTGAAGTCTCCTCTGTCTCCCCTGTATATATTCATCACCAAGGCTCCTGGCCAACCCTGCAGCTCCCTGAGAGTGGGCTCAGCCTGTGAGGTGGTCCCCTCACAGCAGAGATGAGGATGACCTAACGGCCACAGACACCAAGGTTCAGAACTGGATTTTCTGCAAAACTTGATAACCTGACCGCATTTTCTCTTTGTAGGTACTATGTTAATGTAGCCATAAGCATGGGTTTCCTGCTAAGCTTAAGTGTTAGAAGGTTTCCTCTTATGAATGAAGAGTGATTGTTTTTTCAATATAGATACATGTGGAGTTCTCTCTGTGTATCATTCAAGGGCATGGAAAATATAGAGCAGAACTGAAAACCAGCCCTCGGTTGCTTTGGAAAAATATTATTGGGACACAGCCACACTATAAATCATGTGGCTTGTTTAACCACAGAGGAGTGTCTTCAGTATCAAAGAGGAGACAGGGAGGAAGAAAGCAGAAGGGTACGGTGACCTTGAAGTCAGACCTCTGCTTACATCTCTGTCTCTCACAGGCTGACAGGATTCAAGCTAACAGAGCAGAAAGCATTTGAGAACTCCTGAACCTAATTCTAACAGTATTCTTGAACTAAGTTATTAGTAGGAGCCTTTTCTAAAACCCTCTCCTATCTCCCAACTAATTGACATGGAAAAGTATCAGATTTATTCAACAAGCTTTAATCACTTAATTGGGCAGAAATTTATCTATCCTAACCCGATTACTGCTACTCTGGCTGCTCCACAGCCACATGCTCTTTTTCTTGCCATCCATTTTTTCCCTGGCAGCTTCTGCTCAATCCCTGTCCTCGTGGCAACTCTCTCATGGCAACCTCCTCGTGACCCCCTTCTCTTCAACCTTTTCCTGCTTTTCTCTTTCTCTGGTCTCCACCTGAAACCCCATGACTGGAAAGGAAGTCCTGGCTATTGTCCCTTCTTGCCCAGCTATAGGCTGATCAGCTTTTTTATTAACCCATCAGAGATGACAGAGAACAACTATACAACATTGAGATGGGAAATCCTTCACAGAAATGATTTTGGGGAACAGAAATGAACATCTGTACACACAGTGCACAGGACAATTCCCAATACAGTTTGGTAGTATCAAGACCTCATCTCGCATTTTCATGTAATCCTCTCTGATCGTTCGACAATATTCTGTATTTTCAGTTTTCTATCTCTGACCAGCTAGTATGATGGAGAAAACTAGTGCTAATAGTTACTAATGTAAATTATTTTAAATAAATTGCCTGCTACATATGTTTATTATGACATGAATATTCTTATTAGTATAGATAAATCTAGAGTTCCTTCTGCATATCATACACAAGCGTGGAAACTATAGAACACAGTTCACATCCAGCCCTTGGCTTGTAAAGTGTTACTAGGACACAGCCACACTCTCATTTGTAGAGACTACAGTGGCTCATATTTCATCATTATGAAATGATCTTAAGGAGTTAAATAAGATATGTAATCTGCTATGCTTTAAAAAATTAACTAATGTAATATCTGTAAAGAAAAGTCTTAGCAAGGTTAAGTAATTGAAGAATTTATCAGAGAGTGTTCTGCACTGTCGCTGACCTCTCTCCTTAACTACGTTCTTCCTAATTAGCTACTTAATAGTGCCTAGAAATACAACAACTGCTCAAGGGAAGATTTTATTTATATTCAGGTCAACACACACACACACACACACACACACACACACACACACACACACACA
>NW_026585698.1:12347492-12350832 GCF_907164565.1 Psammomys obesus | reverse complement strand
ACACACACACACACACACACACACACACACACACACACACACACACAAAACCATTGCCAAAAACGCTCTCAAAGAGGAAGCTAGCAGACATTTTATATTTTATTATTCTTATTATTTCTAATAAATATAAATTCATATAATGGCCTTGGTTTTTTTTTTTTTTAGACAACATCTTACACACACCTTCCACAAATGTGGAGCGAAAAGGCACATACAGAGAAAGATAAACATCATCTTTCAGCAGTTTTTACACGGAAGGTTAGAGGACTGTGAACCGTCACGTGTGAAATGGTTCTGTGAAGGCTATTCAGCGGAGAAGGTGTGTCTGCATATTTGGTTCCTTTTGTAAGATGTTATTTTTGGTTATATGTAGACGTGTATGTCTGTGTGTATGTGCACATGAGTTCCAAGAGGCTCTTCCAAGAACCTTTGGAAGTTCAGAGGAGGTTGCCAGATCCTTGGAGCTGGAGTTACAGGTGGTAGTAAGCCAAGGTGTGTGTGCTGAGAACCTAACTCCTTTTGTAAGGCCAGCAAGCACTTTAACTGTTGGTTCGTCCACTAGCCTTTCTTCATCATCTAATTTGGTACCCAGCGAGCCAGTCACATATTCCTACACATGCAAACATATGACCTCATAATTCGGTAATACTTCTTAAAATGGCAAAGCGTCTATTATATGTTGGTGCTATGTATTCAAACGCTAAGTTCTGGGCACCAAGACCTGGTTACAGTCCAGATGAGTGCGTTCTCACATCTGCCAGTCTTTGCCGCATAAACTTTGCCCTCCGATATTCTCTGGTTAAATAAAGGAGGCTAAACAGTAACTGGACATAGGAGAAACAGGCACTTCAGTTCCTTTCCTTGGTGCCCACCACGAGGCAGGAGGAAAAGGGAGAGTAGAAAAGGACAGAAAGGGAGAAGATGGTCTGATAGAGTAGATCCAGCAGGGAAAGGACAGATAATTGTCAAGTAGTTTGTGGCTGGGAGGTAGCCAGACTAGCTCAGAAAATTAGTATACATCGTGCCTGCACACTTACATGCTTCAAGCTGTTTAAATAAAGCAATAGTCTCTGTCTCAATTATTTGGGAGCTAGGTGGGTTAGTAGAGCCCTCAAGAATTAATAAATATTCAACCAACAATTATAACTTCCAGTTTGAGTAGCCTGAGATAGTTCATTATCAATTTACTGTGAATTCTAAGCAGCAATCATTTTTAGATCCTAGATTTGTCCCTTTTCAATACTTTTTTCCACTTATCAGCATATTAACTGAATCTTTGAATGGAAAAAAAATGGTCTAGAATATACTATTGTTTAGAACCTTAAATATTCTTCCACTAAGAAAAGAATAATTAAGCGTAAGCAAAACTATGGTTGGAACTTCATGTTTTATTTACCTGTGTTCACTATTCAAATAAAGGCAGTCAATATTCTGGAAAATGGAGTCGATTTTTAAATTCAATTTATGATTGGAGATGAGTTATTTCAAATCTGTATCTTCAAAATTTTATCAGTTCTCCTACAAACCAGCATTCTCATGGCTTTGTTTGTATAATAGGCAACATAGCTTTAACTGTTAAATTTGGTAATTTTTTTAAAAAAAAAGGCATTTTAAGCAAATATTTCTATTTTTATTATAAAATGATACTAGTATGTATTACAAAGAATGAAGAGATATAATGATTTTAATATAATGAAGAATAACTTCAATGAGTTAACACCTGCATAAACTCTAACATTCCATCGTTAGGACAGGAGAAAATCCCTCCTATGATTCCTCTTCTCAGCTTGTAGATTTCTCCAGAAAAATCCTGCCCACTCTACTTGAGCCACTACAGAATAAAAAGTTCCATTTGGTTCTATTTCCATTCATTTAAATTATGGTGAGACAAGTAGACAGTTTCTCTTCCTTCTCGGTGATGCTGTTGTTGGTCAAATCTTATCTTAATTCATATTTTGTGATTCTAAAGTTCTAAAGCCTTTTCTGAAATTGAATCATGAGCCTCACTTCAGAAACACCTAACAGCAAATTGATTTTCATCCAGAAAATGTCAGAGTTGTGCCTGTAACACTTAGCTGTGGCTTTCTGAACAGCCAGGTTCAAAAGGAACAGTCGACCTTACAGATCTTTTTCTACTGTGAGATATATGCAAGGTTCTTACATATTACCACTGAAATGTTCTCTAAGAGAATGAACCAATCAATGAAGAATAATAAATCTAAGTGGAGTTGATGGTTTGCTTATTCTAAATGTACTATAGAAAAAAGCCCCGACATTTCAGTCCTCTAGAGGAAGAGTTTTGTAAACTCTCTAATTTACTCCTTTTTCCTTTTTCTGGCTTAGATGCATCTGATGAAAATAAATCTACTTAAAGATTTTTTAAACAGTACGCACAAATTAAATTCTAGGCACACTGGATAAATTTAATGGGAAATAAAGGTCCAAGTATTGTTTTTATTCAAAGGTGGAGAAAAAGTACATGAAGGTTACAACTCCACGGAAGTGTAATTGCTACTCACCTTGCTGTCTTGTCCCTCTGCCTTCACTGGGCCATGAACTCAGCCTTTTGTAATGAAGGATGCTTCCATAATCCTAAAGAGAAAGTTGCTGGTCAGTGTCACTCAATCCTGATGCAACTTGATGTGCTGAGATGGGTTGGTGGGTGGGGGCTCCCCTTTCCTGAGGAGAAGGGGAGGGAGAGAGAGACAGAGGGAGGGAGATAGAACTGAGAAGAGGGAGGGGGCTATGATTGGGATGTAAAGTGAATAAATAAATTAATTAATTAAAAAATTTTGTAAAGTAAAATTAAATCAAGCAAAATCTGTACAGAATATGAGAGTTATATATTTATCTACGCATTACATCTATGAAGAGCAAATGTTACAGTCTGAAGTAAAAAGTTTGAATTCAGAAATAGTGAATTGGCTTATATGAAACTTGGCCCAGGGCATTCCAGCTGTCACCCAGGTCCTAGATTAGGTGTGTGTTCAGAAATCGAAAATATACTTCACACTGAAAAACCTTGGCAAGGAGAGATTCTGTCTATCCCTATGAAGGAATCACACAAGTTCTTCCTAAAACATACTGTTTTGTGCTATGGTAAGTAGTTTGGTTTTCACCCAGAAAAGTACCTAAACACCATGGGCCTTACCTCTGAGGCAGGGGACAGGCATCTTCATGCTAATAATTGACTAGCATGTTCACACATACAGGACCCTGTCCTTGCCTTCAGTACCATCTTTCCTTTTAAAAGGTACTTTTATGTCTAATTATTTTAAGATTTATACTTATTGGTGTGTGTGTGTGTGTGTGTGTGTGTGTGTGTGTGTGTGTGTGTGTG
>NW_026585698.1:12292539-12347482 GCF_907164565.1 Psammomys obesus | reverse complement strand
TGTGTGTGTGTGTGTGTGTGTGTGTGTGTGTGTGTGTGTGTGTGTGTTTGTAGGGTAGGCATGTGAACTTGAGTACACTACTTGAAGAATTATCATGGGAAAGGCAAAACCAAGACAGTGGGAAAGCTTAGAAGAGAGAAGAGGATGCAGAGTGGGGAGGAAGACAGATGGAGAATAAGAAGGACAGAGGGACAGGCAGAGTGAAGAGGAGGAGAGAGGAAGAGGAGAAAAATGGCGGGGTGGCAGGTGGATTATATACTGAGCACCTGGCCTAGGTGATGACGTAGGATGCAGGTGGTGACATGAGACATCATCAGGATCCTACAGGCCCCTGAGGGCAGGACAGTTGAGTCGCCTGTACAACAGCCTAGCAAGGATGCCGGAAGAGAGAGCCAGATGCACTGTAGTTGTTGTTAAAGATGGTTGTGAGTCAACCATAGGGGTGCTGAGACTGGAACCTGAGTCCTCAAGAAGAGCAACTCTCTCCAGGATCTCTAATCAAACTTTGATTGAAATTTTTATCATACACTGTTATTATCACAATGCCATTCCCCCCCCACTCCCAATAGATTGTTTAGGGAAAGAGAAACAAGAACTTCATAACAATGAATTGCTCAACCAAAACATTTTAGATATTAGTATTCTTACTGGGATATGATCTTCTCAAAGTTACAGAACATAATGGAACAAATTATACACCTTCTGTCAACATCAGAAATTGGCAGTGGTAGATGGGGAAAACCGTATTTTGTCTTCAGCACTTGATTTTTTTTCCTGTGTATGTGGAAAAAAAAATAATTCCTAGCTGCTTTAGTTACTTGCCAACCTTCTTCCCTAAACACAAGTGCTCATCCCCTGAGCAAATGGCAGGATTTTCTGTCAAGATGAAAACTTGTGCAAGTGAAGTCTGTTTTTCCGAGTTTTAAGCAGTGTACTCAGTACAAGCTAAGACACAAAACAATGCAAGCAGCTGCTAAGAGAGCAGTTTTGTGACTGGAAAGGATTGACTGAAGATGTTTTTGAAAATAGTGACCACTTTGCATATGCAGCCATTCCAGAGTGCGTGGGCTCTTGAATCATGAGGCTGGTGTGAAGTCTCGCAGGCCTTTGCTGCTCAGAGTGCTACCATACCTCCACGGAATCATTCTTCTACTGCAAACACACACATCTAATCATTACCTCTTCCTGCTGAGAGAGAGCTTGCACAAAACATGCCACTTTGAAATTTGGTCTCACGTAACATTTATGGTATTGTTAGGACATAAATGTATTAGACATGGGATTGGGAGAGGCAGGCCTGTGCATGTTAGACATGTGCAAGAATTAAATATAAGCTTCTATTAGAAAGGTAATTATTCTAGGTTATCTCTGCTTGAGAAAAATCTTTATTCAGTATCACATTGATTTTTTTTTTGAGAGATGCACAGTCTTTGTGCATTTTCAAATCTTTTAGATACTTGGGTCAACAAAATACTTGTTTATGCAAATTTAAGCAAAATCAGCCAAATCATAGTCACCTCCTGTTCCTTTTAGACAACAAAAAGTCTCTTGCAAAGAAATATCTGTCGTCCTGTATTTGACAGGTGCCAGTTTTTTCAAGACTATTTAGCTGTGAAATTTGTGGTCAGTAACAAGAGAACAAGAGTCGTGGATATATGCTCAGTTGTTCTTTAATTCCTAGATTCCCATGGATCTATATCAAAATTATTAAAACCCAGGAAAGACATAGCGGGATCTTATACTATGGAAGAAGAAAGATAAGAACTGAGTCTGTTTCAAGGTCTTTAAGATTGCATGATGAAACTTGTGCCTACATAGTCATCCATTGTCCTTCCATTCTTCCCTGAGTTAGTCTCACGGAAAGTCCTGGTTGCTGTGATAGATGAGCATTCTTATAATATAGTCTGAGTTGTATTTCATGAATGTATTTGTAGCTGTCCTAGGTTTTCTTTTGTTGTTATTGTCAGTTTTGGGTTTTGTTTTGTTTTATGTTGCTCTGATAGAATGTTCTAACCAAAAAAACAAAACAAAACAAAAAACTGTCAGGAAAAGTGTTTATTTGGCTTGCAGTTCTAGGTTGTATTCCATCATTGTATAGACAAGGATGGAATTTGAAGCAGCCGTCATCTTCAGCAATCTAGAGCTCACAATTCCAAATTCACGAGCAGAGAGGAAGAGAACGCATGCTCCCACATTTACTGCTCAGGTGTCTTTCTTCCCTGACTCAGCGGAGAACTCCGAGACCAGAAAACAGTGCCACCCACGTTCAGGCTAGTCATTCTCACCTCAAGGAACCCAGTTAAGAAAATCCTCCCACAGACAGGTCCACAAGCCAGTCTGACCGAGTTCATCCTTCACTGAGGTGCTCTTTGCAAGTGAGTCTAGACTATGTCAAAATGATGATCACAACCAACCGTCATTGGAGCTGCAATTAGGGGCACCGGTGCTCTTCCAGAGTACCTGGGATTGGTTCCCGGCATCCACGTGGTGGCTCACTACCGCTCAGAGCTGTAGCTCCAGAGAATCTGAAGCTCCCTTCTGACATCTGTGCGCAGTGGAAACACGCGATGCACATTTGTGCATGCAGACAAAAACACTCTTACACATAGAATTAAAAAAATACAAGTAAAACTTGAAAAAGAACTAATAACAAACATCTAACCAAGAGTGATGTACTCAAAAAGTTAATATTAAAATTGCCAACTTTGACAATTTATCGATGACTTTATATCTACTTTATAACACTTTGTGCAACACAAACCGCATGGACTCGAATTCTGTCAAATTTGACTTGGAAACTTCTGGTACGGGTCCACCTTACAGCATATCTGTACGTGTTAAACTTCCATGTGGTAAAGCACAGCTTTTCCTTTTTTCAGCATCCATTATTTCTTCCTTAAATTGAAATTTCTTCCTTAGCGTATATAACTGATATTCATTTCCCTGTAGCTCATATCAAAATATAACAATATATTGAATCCTTGTGAAATTGGCTTTTATGGAAAGTAGAGTTTGTGGGTCTAAACATGAATTTCTGTATTTAAAATGTTCTTATTTCCCACAGATGAGATATTTTGCCAATCCACCCTGAACACAAAAAATATTCAATTTTACGGAAAACAGAAGATGTGTGTCACGGAAGCACCATTGTGGTCTCACTTTCTGTAATGAAATCTCATGGAACCATTATTCTATGTCACGATGTGAATTTATTTTGGGAAAAAAAAACACTAGAACTACAGACATGGTTCACCAGCAGACTGCTTGCCTGCCTGACTACCAGCTTTGGGGTTGATCCTTAGCACTAAAGTCTCTCCAATACAAAACAGAATCGCTTACTTTTACTTTTATTTCTTAGTTTAGAATTTACATGAGAAAACTACTTTCTGTCAAATCAAATACTGCCAATCCAATTTTTCAGAACCCTAAATGCGAGCTAGCCTATCTACAATACTCAAAGAACAGTCAGTGGGTTCCACCTCTCAGAGAGTTTGCTAATGTGGGCGGTTGCGTTCAAGTGTGATTACAGATTACTCAGAACACTAAAAGGCCATTTTAGAAGGCTGAAGAGATTCAGCAAAGAACAGGATTATGGAGAATTCAAAGATGGCTTCCAAGAACACTGAGAACCTGGGTAAAGCTTTGAAAGAAATAAGGCCATCAAATGACACATGAGAAGAGATAGAACCCTCAAACACCAGAAGGCAGAAAAAAAAAAGTGCAGCAAAGCTGAAAACACTGAAATAATATTGTTTAGGATCAGATCCTGGAAGTTGTGACTAAAGAGAATGAGTTTTGTGCCTTCGGCTTGGGAAACATCAATGTATTTGTTCCAATGTGTACGTCACTAAAATTAAAGTATAAAGATAAATTAAGAACTGGGGTAGATAGCCACTCATCACTCAGTGCACAGGTAACTGATGAAATGACTAGCCATCCGAGTTCTACAACGCAGAGAAAAACAGCAAAGTAACTGAGGTGAAACTAGCTCTGTAAGCTACAAGTGAAGCTGTATTACAAGTTTAACAGAAAATGCAAGAACGATAAGACAGTAAAATCCAAATCTGCTTGTCTGTATCTCATCGCAAAACAAAACAAAACAACAACAACAACAAAAAAACTGCCATAAAATAACTTTAATGTAATTTGGATTAATTAAAATTAACATTTCAATTGCATATTTTCTAAACTAACAAATACCCTCTTTGGAGAAATAAGATTCAGTCACAGACACATAGATATCCTGGGCTTTTTTGCTCACTCTCTCTTAAAGTGTTCATATGATGCTTGCAACTCTGTCTTCCTGGTGTTTTGTTTAAAATGTTTTCATCAGTTTTCTCTAACAAGCATGTGATGGTCATTTATTTGCTCAGCTTGTTTCAGACCATTGGGGTCAAAGTAGCTTTGATGTCATTCGCCTTAAATTGTAGCAAGGAGAACAACAGGTAGAGACAAGTAAAACTCCCTAAACTAAGAAAAAGTAACTCTAAAGGAAGGACTTTGGCTACAAAGGGATTACGTCAGAGCATGCCATGATGAAGTATTGATGAGTCCCAGATGGCTTTGCTGGAGGTCATAGCAAAGCTGACCGAATCAATGAACTCTCCTTAGGATGAACCCCGAATCCCGTGAAAAGAGGAGACTGACGAAAAATCATGCCAGATGACAGGAAGAAGGCAAGCCAATGCCAGGTTGAGGAAAGGACTGACCAGTGGCGGAACAACTGAACAAGCGAATGAAACCCCAGATCCCAAGGCAATTCGCTCAAGAAATTCAACAATTATTTTTTTAGTTACAATTTCAAAGACGTTTTGAAATAAGGTTTTAAAGCCCTTTCTTTGCTGTGTTGAAGTAAAAATACATGAAACCAAGTTTTCTAATGTCTTAACCAAAGGGCACACAGAAGTAGAAGGTTTTTCTCTTTAATAGTTCCTGGTTTTGACTTTACAGCATCATTTTCCTACCACTCAGGAACACACCGTTTTCTGCCTGCACACACACACACACACACACACACACACACACACATGCACACCCACACACATCAATCATACACACACTGTATAAACTCACACTCCCATTTACAAAGTCACACACACATGTGTGTGTGTGTGTGTGTGTATGCACATCTTCCCACACACACTAAACACTCATACAGTCATATTCAAATGCTCACACAGTATTTACATTTTACTCTTCAGCATGCACATCCATGCACATCCATGCACAGAGTATGTACGCTCTGCTCATGCAGCATACGTAATTCTTAAGCACAAGGACTGTGAAAATTTTACACCTGAATTAAATCTCAGCAATCGGCAATACCTGTAATTGAGCATGGTTTAACCTCTCTCTTCTTTCTTTCCTTAGATCTGGTAAGCAGACTAAACACTACATGAGGAGTAAACAAACTGACACATGTCAATCACCTGAACTTTCACCTACGAAGGCATGCGAGCATTAATTGACATTATTGCTGCCCTTGTTACTACTGCTTTTGTGATAAATGTGGCAGAATGGCGGTGCAGAAAATACCTAAGGAAACCCCGGGTCCACTGGAGAGAAGGACAAGATGCCCTTTTAGGTTTTCAGGGGGGGAAAAAATCTATATTCAGTGACATGAAGAAATCACTCAGTGACACAGGACGAGGAGCACAGAGGACAGGGAGAAAGCAATTGAAAGACATGTGACTTAAAAGAAACGGAACCCAAGGGCTGTCTCCAGGCCTTGATGAAAATGTCTATCACTTAGCAGCGAGGTCACTTTATGGAGACGCAGTCCTCAGTTTCTTCTTCTCCTGTGATGCCCAGGTACAGATGTGTTATGCCTTTAACTCGAGAGATGAAAACATCTGTTAATCCCAGATAGAGGGCCAGCAGAACAAAGGATAATTCCCCGCAAGAGCAGCGTGGTAGAGCCATGACTTTATTTTCTCAATAATTTATTTGTTTATTTTATTTTACATGCATTGGAGTTTTACCTGCATGTGTGTCTGTCTGGGTCAGGATGTCAGATTTTGAGTTACAGACAGTTGTGAGCTGCCATGAGGGTGTCGGGAATTGAACCCAGGTCCTCAGGAAGAGCAGCCAGTGCTCAGCTGCTGAGCCATCTCTCCAGCCCCAGGATTCATGACTTTAATTAGGGTTGTTACTGAAGAACAGGTCACAGTTTGAAGAAGAAACCATCTTTCTCACTTTGTAAGGTCAAAGCTTAGGGAAGTACTTTTGTCCTAATTTAATTTCTAACAGACTCTCCAGTTTCTGCGATATATAGTAAATGAATGGAGGAAAAAAAACATCAATGGATAAAACATTTGTCTTTCAGAAACATATTTCATTTGTTCATGTGTTTATACATGTGTGTGCACATGCTTTTGTGCCTATGGGAGTCCACGGAGGCCAGAAGAAAGAACTGGATACCCTGGAAACGGAGTTACAAGTGGCTGTGAACCACTCACAGTGGGTGCTAGGAATCAAACTCGAGTCTTTTACAAGATCACCACTGGTCCTAACCGTGAAGCTGTCTCTCGAGCCCCCAATCTAACTTATATAACCAGTATTTCCATTGTTTGCTCATCTATTCCGTTTTTATAACACCCAATTTTAAGATCCAGGTAAAAGAGTTGCAGATATGGGCTGTTCGAGTGCTCGAAACCACCATTTCAGATGCACTTTAAATGTACTTTTTTTTTTTTCTATTTAACAGATCATTGCTGTATCTGTATTGCAGTTAGGAAACTATTTCTGTTAATGTGCCTAAGTAGCCTATGAGTGTTTTCCCTTATTGCACAGGTAATCTGAAATAAACATAATTGGATTATATCAGTCACTGTAAGACTGTTTCTGAAGAAGTGTAGGATTTGTTTCTGAATGTTAATATCCTCACTGCCTTTATTTGCACCCATTTAAAATACTCATCTTCTTCGGCTTGTCCTTTTTCTTACCTAAAACTCTTTATTTTCTCCTACTTCAGTTTCTCTACTCCTATTGAGTTTTTGTGATATATTGTATCCAACCCCTTGTTTCCTAAGGATGCTCAAATATAATCAAGTTCCCAGCATCCTAGCATTATGTGGGGGCACAAGAAAAAATGTGTCCCTGTAGCATAGAGAAAGAAAGAAAAAAAATAAAAGGGACAAAGGTTACTTTTATAAAACATCCATATTAAAGCTTGGTGTAGGCAATCAGTATATCATTCTGGTGAATATTAATTTGCTTACCACAAGCAGAACACAAACTAAGTGGGACAATGGATGCTTCTAAAACTCACAACTGCTCCCTAATCCAGGGCAAGATGGAAGCATGGCTATAGTTCGATCACGCTCCATATCTTTTGCAGTCATAGCCTGAGTTCAAACAAAACTCTGTGATTCATAACACTGTCGTTGTCAATAATAAATTAACCATCAAAGCATCACCTGTGAAATCAGTTTTTCTGTGAGAAAAGCCTGCCCTGCTGAGTGCACACTGTGAGCACAGAAGGTCAGGTTCACAGGGATCCAGCACAGGAAATGTAAGTGGTTCTGAATGAACTAGCAGGTCTGAGGCCAATAGTTTTACTATTGTCATTGCTTTTCATATCTGTTTGTAGTTTTCCTGTGTTGTGTAATAACTTATATGCATATTAAAACAGGAATTTTCGTGTCCTTTTGGTTCTTGAAATGTAATGTTGCAAGCTTAACTATTTAGACTGAATACACAGAAAATGCTTAAAATATTTGTAGTTTTCTAATCTGTCAGAAACTGAAAATTTGGTTCAGAGGTTGAACATTCATCTAGCATGAACGGGACCCAACATTAATTTCAAAAGTCATAAAACATATGTCCAAAAAGGAAAATCCCTCTGCATCTCTCATTATCACTTACTGATTCTTCATACATTCGTAATACCAAAAAATATAGTTATTTGTTGATATTGAAATATAACTACACAGTTGTATGTGGTTATAACTAAAGTGAGATAAATCAATAAAGCTATTTTATGGTGTTTGTGAAACTTTCATTCTCCAGAACTCTACCTTGATGTTAGCAGACACTCTACAAACCAGTATTTAAATTGCATGTTTTCAATAAAACTATCCTAAAATTATTTAGACTAACTATTTAACATTATCTTATCTTCACACAGTGGGATAAAAAGATATTGAGATATTTTATTGCCATAATTAAAATGTTTACAGATCAAATATAACAAGTCTTTTAAGCATGACTGAATTTCATGCTGTATTGATGACAGAAATTGTTACTTGATTCAATTATTTCGAAGAAAAAATTACTATCTGTGGAAGCTACACAAATTTCCAATATTTGAACAATCAATTACAAACTGTAGCATATACACACAAGAAGAAATGGGGGATAGTAAGACGCTCATAGTATAAAAATGTTCCCGGTAGTTTTGTTTATAATACACCAAGCTTGAAAGTAGCCAAATTTATGCAATACAATTATGGAAATAAATTTCAGCATTCAAACGTTTATAAAAATTAAGGGACATTAATCTAAATATGTGATTGGATCTTCCAACTTTAAACCATTCAAAATAATCCATAAACAGGATTGTATGTATGTATCTATGTTTGTATGAAATTTAAAGACAGACAAAATTATCTATAGGAATAGTGGTTAAAATAATGTTATATCTTCGGATGGAATACTGATTTTAGCTCTGTGAAAAAAATGTGGCTATAGAAAGTTTAATATCTGTATTAGTACTTTGCTTTATGTGAGAGTATACATATGAGAACAAAGTTTTGCAAGGTTTCTTCTAGCTTTATACACACACACACACGGTGGTGGTAAAGAAGAATTTATGTGGGGTTGGTGACAAAACCCATTAGGTAAGGTTCTGGTTCCCATCCTCAGTACCAAAAAAATGAAAACAAATGAAGTATTCATAACTCATGTTTGTGCAGTAGCTGGCATATAATGAGTGGTCAGGAGAACATATATGTCAAAATAAAGATTATCTAAAGCATTTGTATACAAATTCTCAATTAAATTTTATTCAAGGAACATGAAAAAGCCACAGAAATATTCATTTTTAGTAACTCAGCCATTGGGTCATCTCTTCTTCAAACATTAGTTTTAATGCTAAGAAATATCTGCATTTCTAAGTCCCAGAGAACTTTAGAGAAAAACACTTTATCATCCACCAGTGAAAGAGAAGATGGATGATGAAACATTTAATGTGTAAAGCCCAGGATTCAATGTGGCCACTGTAATCACCATTATTCTTCATAAAGCAGTTGACCTAGTTATAAAATCATGCTAAATATTCTCGTTATTTTTGACAGTCATGGAAATGAGCTTGAGATGTTCTCTCTGGATGGGTGCAATGCATCCCTGGGGAAGCCCACTCTGACAGACATCCTGCAGCGTATCTTTTGCTCCATGGAAACACAGACAGGCCTTTCACTGAGTGGATGTAACTGTGGACCACACAGAGAAACAAGGACCGTTTGTTTTGTTTATCCATTCTCCTGTTAACAGTCTCAGACATTATCTCAGCTCGGGATTTTTACAGGCATTATTGAATACGGCTTTAATGACAGGTTCACATTAACTTTGTTCCTGGGGCACCATGCTGGATGTGGGAGGAGCCGTCCATCTGCTTTCTTGCTCTTTTGTAAGCTTTGCTGCCAGCACATTTTCAGATTCAGCTATCCACAAAATCCTACCTAGCCGGCCTTCTCCAAGCTCTGTGAGCTTATCCTTTACTTCAATGTCACCATGATTGGGACATCCCGAGTGTCTGAACACATTAACACATAGTTAATTAATTAATTAACTTTGTGATCATGCCCTCGCCATTCTTGGGTGACGTTTATGTTGCTCTTGAAAATGCAGTGTTGGCAAAAGAAAAGGTAAGATTCCATGGTAGCTTGTGGGGTTCTCACTCACGTCAGCTCTCGCTTTCAAGAGCAGCTTTAAAACACCAGAGGCAAAGGTTATCTACTTAGCTGTTCTCTTTCAGGCTCAGCTTGATATCTCTTAAAATATGGATGTTAAAAAACATTCCAGGATGTTTTTGACAACGAAACTGAGATCAAATGGCTAATTGTGGTCTGATATTCCCAACACCTGCTTCTCCGTGGCCCCACTTGCACTGCTGTGTAACCCCAGATGACCTCTGGAGTGTGTTAGAGCCAGAGGTCAATTTTAAGACAATCTCAAGGAAAATAAGATTTTGGCAACAGCCTTCATGTTATTTCCCTTTGTGTTTTCAGCCTCTCTAAGTAAGATCTTGTATCACAGCAACACATCAACACATTGCCAATCCCAAATTGAACTACTGAGGAAAACGGGTAAAAGGAGAGAAATCAACTTGTGCTTTTCCTACCAAGAAAAGTTTAACTGTGTAAGGGAATAGTACCTTAAAAAGACGTCAGGATTGCTTGTCTGCCCTTATAGCCACAGTCACTAATATTCACTTTAATACACAAGAAAGACAGAAGGAGGAGAATGCGTATCACTTCTTTAGCTAGGTATTCTCATTCAGCCCAAACTTGAACACTAATTTCTACATGAACAGGCTGAGATTTCTGAATCATCAACTCTCTATGTCTATAATAGCTAAAAACCACTGGAGAGTTATATACAGTATCCTTCAGCATCTGATTAATATGGATGATACTACTTATAACAGGATGAGGCTAATGTTCTTAAGAAAAAATATGTGTATATATTTTATATACATATACATACACATACATTATGAATTACATTGGCCTCTGTGACTGAGTACATCTGAGACAGACCTCTGCAAAGGAGAGATTTCTCTCATTGAATGGACATTAAATGCAAGCAAACTAAAAACATTTCACTGGAGCATATAATTTTCTGGGTCACTACTCCCTTTAAGGTTTGCCTCTGCTTTGATCAAGTTCTCTTGCCCCTTTTTTTCTAATGCTGAAATGTGGATGCTTCCAAGATAAACCCAAAGGAATCATACCACAGCGAATAATTAATCTTGATATCTGGATTTCCTGGTCTGCATATTAACAGACTGCTTGATCTAGCTCACTAGCCGCTTTCTGTAGTTAAAGGAAAAAAATATATCAATCCTGCAACAAACAGTTGAAAGAAACCATTTCTCTTCATTCCTCCACACATGTATAATGATGTATGCATTCATACAGAAATATATAGAGAACATATATGCTTATGTATAGTTATATATAACACATATATACAATTTTAAAGTACTTAAAATATCTACAATTTTAAAGATCATGCTATAATTATATAATTTTCCACTTCCCATTCCACCTCCAAAGTTTTCCAGATAATCATCATTGTTCTCTTTCAAATGTATGATTTTATCATTAATATGATTACATGCATATATGTATAACAATATATGCGTATATGTTTATAAATACATATAAAAATCTCATCAATGTCACTGCCTAAACATGAGCTGAACAAGATCAAAAGCAATGGGAGTATATATATGTATACATATATACATATGTATGTACAAATATATCTACATACATTTTTTAGTGTAAAATGTGAGCCAAAATATAAATAAGATGTTAGATATAAAATGCTATTTTACAAGGACATTTCATTTTATGTCTCCTTAAAATGACTATATAACTAGACAACTGTAAAACACATTTTTTAAAAGTAAAGTGAATTTTTTTTAAGGAGGAAAACTTCCTAAAAATCCATGTGCTCATTTGCATGAGAAATTGTCTCCAACATCAGTAAGGTGACCTTTTACAAGGTAGAGTATAATTTTAAGATGTCATACACACATTTTCTCACCATTGTGACAGCATTCTCAGTTTTTTTATATTAATGGTGAATATCTCCAACTTTGACTATACTAAGCAGAATTAAAGAAACCAGAATATAGAATCTAGATACACAATTTTATATGCATCTATGACGTGGTGTTTCCATTTCACTCAGTTGTACATAGGTTTAAAGCCAACTGTTTGGTTTGGTTATAGGCACTTTCAAAAATTACCATCAAGACTTCACACGTGCAGTCATATTCATTTAGAACAATAACACAATGAAATGAAAATTAATGAATAAAGATGAAATGTTCTCGTTAGTTAAAATAGGTTCTTACCTTCACTTAGTGTAAGACTCACTTTGCACAGGGAGATAGTGAGGCCTGCTCTACTCCCTCAACTGGTGAGTGATATCAGCACTTGCCGCCATTATTTAACAAAAGAGAATATATTAATGAAAATTATTCAATTTAAATTCAATGTAATGATTTGATAACATTTCCATAAATTGTAAGGTTCATCTTTGAAGTATATTTTTTTCTTGTTACATGTACTCTCACGCTCAGTATTCAGGATTCTTGCCTTACATGCTCATGAATAAAAATTAAATGTCTGTCCATGTACATGGAATTGAAAGATACCACTGTCATGGTTTTATCTTTCAATCTGCTGTGAACCTCAGGGAAAATATGGAGACATTAGAATAGTTATTTCGGTGTAATACAGTAGGTAAGCTATTGGGCCTTCAAACAATGTGAAAGTCATATTTTCATATTTCTGATGTTGAAAAATAACCAAGCAAATAATGGAAATATTAGCTACAGCATGCTGGATACATGTTTCCCAAGTGTTCTGCTTATACATATATATAACCATGTATATTTATATTTATAGAAGAATGTCTTTTTCCAGTCTATTGCCAAGGTTATTGGCTGCTCTCCACAAATTGATGGTAAGACTGTACTGTTGAAGACATCATTTACATATCTAAAGAAAAATGGAAGAGTCAAGTGGGTGCCTACCCAGAGGTTTCACTACTGCTGAGCAGCCTTCACAATAGTGAAAGGTACTCTTCACATTACCAGAGGAGAAAGGTAATCATCAAGCCAGTCTCAAACTCTGAATGCTACAAGGGTGATATGTTTGTGATATTTGCTGGCACAAGAATGGCACAATCATTGTAGGGCAAACATTAGGAGAGAAACCAACAACTCTCTGATTAGATGTAAGGCCTACTCCATGAGAGGAAACCCAGGCCTGATGCTGCTTACTTGGCCAAGAACCTGAGACTAGCTAGGCCACCAGCCTAGGGGAAAGCATAACACTATTGTTCTGCTAAAGGAATATAGGAATACAATGACATCATGCTATACCCACAAACCAATGTCTCCTTCAGATATCATCAGAAAAAAAAAAAAAAAACCTTCCTCTCACAATAGATGGAACGTGACACAGAGACTCAGAACTGGACACTGTGCAGAGAATGAGAGACTTTGGAACACTCATTCCTAAACGAGATGTCCTCAACAGACCCTCCTTTCAGGGCTCAGAGGTCCATGTTAAAGAGGAGGAGGAAATATTTTAAGAGCCGAAGGTGAAGGATGACTCGAAGAAAACGGTGTCTTTCAGACACAATAGGACTGCTGCGCATATGAAGTCACAGAGACTGAGGCCACATGCACAGGGCCAGCAGGGATTTAAGCCAACCGGGTTCCCAGCACTAAGAGAAGTAGTCACGGGTTCCAACCCTTAACCAAGAAACTATCTGCAATTGATACCCACTTGCAAAGGAAAAATTATAGCAACTACATTTCAGGATAGGGTCCACACTTAGGAGTAGCTGACCAACACAGAGACTATGAACTGGACAATACAGTTCAAAATTTGTTTCAAAACCGAATCTGACACCCACTGTTATATAACTAAACAACAGCACAAATAACTTTGATGGCATTTACAATTGTTTCTGGAACTGATTACTTCATGTAGAACAATTTTACTTGGTAATTTTTCTTACTTACTATTGGACATAAGCATCTTTTTTATTTTTTTACATTTACAGATGAAGTAAAGAAAGATTATCTCCTCTTCCATGTCTTCGGAATCTGAGGTAGTGACTACTAGACAAGAATGGTCCTGACCAGCTCGTAATAAGTGAATGTAAGTTACTGTGGCATGTTAAACATGCGAAATCATCTGTCAATCTACGAAGGCAAGAGAAAAGTTCCAGTGTATCACAGTGGAGAAACATGGGTTTTTCAATGCTACAGTGAATCACAACGGAGAAACATGGCTTCTCCATAGTCTCTGACAACACCTATTTCTTCCATGTCAGTCATGAATATTTCTCCTGGGACTTATGTGTCAATCATAAGAATAACCTAGTTGATGTCACAAACATCTTTGCTTAGGGACCAACCATAGTGGATTTGGGAAGTGTGCATATAGGAGCAGGATGACTAAGTCCAATTGTATGGTATTTTAAACTCTTACCTCTGCAATTTTAAGATGTTTAATTCTAGTTTTTTTCTTTCAAACTCACTTGCATTTTATTTATTAATTTTATGTGTGTGTGTGTTGGTGGGAAGTGAGCACCCACGTGCCATGGTGTACATGGAGAGGTTAGAAGACAATTTGTAAGAGCTGACTCTATCCACCAGATGGATCATGTGTATCAAACTCAGGTTGGCCAGCTTGCCAGCTGATGCTTTTACCAGCTTCATCCATCCCATTGGCCCAACATTTGATTTTTTTTTAATTGTTAAAAAATGCAGCCAGGTGCGATGGCGCATGCCTGTAATCTCAGGACTCGTGGAGACAGAGGCAGGCAGATCTCTGTGAGTTCGAGGTCAGACTGGTCAACAAAGTGAGTTCAGGGCAGCCAAGACTACACAGAGAAACCCTATCTTGAAAAAAAAAAAAAAAACACGATTTAAAAAAATGCTAACAGTTCATCTTACCACTAATGGTGTAACTAAAATGAAATAGATATAGTTTGTAAAAAAAAAAAAAAAAAAGAAAGAAAGAAAAAAAGCTTTTACTAGTTTATCATTTGTGGATTTATAAGTCACATATTTAAACTTTAAAAATGTTTTTAATAAGTTCTTTCTTTCTCTCTCTCTCTCTCTCTCTCTCTCTCTCTCTCTGCATGCTGCCCATAGATCCAGATGATAAGTTCTCGGCTAATGCTCTACCACTGTGTATTACCACACTGTAATGATCATGGATTAATTCTTTGAGACTGTAAACAAGCACCCAGTGAAATTTTTTCTTTTATAAGCTGCCTTGGTTTTGGTGTCTCCTCTCACATAGCAATAGTACAATAAGTAAGACATCAATAACGCTATAATCTAATTGTCTATATTTCTGTTTAAACCTTAAGCCTGATTGAATAAAGCTCCACCCCCACCCTTGCCTGATTCCTTAAAGAGTTAACTTACTGCTGAAAGAGACTGGAACAAATAATTCATCTCACAATTTTCTCATCTCCCCATCTTCCTCCTTACAAATATTTTCAGGAGTTGCTGAGCCAGGTTTCATCCCATGAAGACCAATGCTGAGAAAGCTTTCATTGAAAATGAAAGATATGAATAAAGTTGCTAAGAAAATATTTGAACCAATGTCCTTGTTGTATGGTTGAGCATCTTTTGGATATATGCCCAGGAGTGGTATAACTGGTTCTGACAAAGCACCAGAGTGATTTCCAAAGTGGTTGTACATGTTTACATTCCCACCAGCAATGGAGGGGGATTCCCCTTTCTCCACATCCTCTCTGGAGTTTTTGATCTTAGCCATTCTGTTGAGTGTAAGGTGGAATCTCGGGGTCATTTTGATTTGCATTTCCAGAATGTGAAAACAACTTAGATATCCCTCAACTGAAGAATGGACACAGAAATTGTGGTACATTTATACAATGGAATACTACTCAGCAATTAAAAACAAGAAAATCATGAGAATTGCAGGCAAATGGTGGGAACTAGAAAAGATCATCTTGAGTGAGGTAACCCAGAAGCAGAAAGACACACATGACATGTACTCACCCATAAGTGGATATTAGACGTATAATATAGAATAAACACACTAAAATCTATAGTCCTAAAGAAGCTAAACAAGGAGGACCTGGGAAGAGATTTAATCATCATTCAGAATAGACAGGATAGACATCAGAAGCAGGAGAAGACAAGGAACAGGACAGGAGCATCCCACAGAGGGCCTCTGAAAGACTCTACCCAGCAGGGTAACGAAGCAGATGCTGAGACTCAGAGCCAAACATTGGGCAGAGTGCAGGGTAACTTATGGAAGAATGGGGAGATAGAAAGACCTGGAGGGGATAGGAGCTCTACAAGGAGACAATAGAGCCAAAATATCCAGACTCAGGTTCTGCAGAGGCTGATAGTCCAACCAAGAACCATGCATGGAGATAACCTAGACTCCCTGCTCAGATGTAGCCCATGGACTGCTCAGTCTCCATGTGGGTTTCCTAGTATGGAGATCAAGGTTGTCTCTGATATGGACTCAGTGGCCAGCTCTTTGTTCACCTCCCCCAGGTGAGATGACGTAACTAGGCCACAGAGAAAGAGAATGCAGACAATCCTGATGAGACTTGATAGGCTAGGGTCAGATATTAGGGGAGGAGGCTCTCCCCTATCAATGGATTAGGGGAGGGACATAGCAGATGAAGAAGGAGGAGATGAGGGAGAGGCTATAGCCAGGATACAAAGTGAATAAATTGTTTTTTGTTTATTTATTTGTTTTATGGAAAACTGAATATTTAATGCAGAAAAACAAAGGTATATAGAGCAATCCATCAGAGTATGGAAAACCTATCAAAACTATGCCATAGTCACAAAGAAAAATGATTCCAATCTCCCCAGCATCCATGAATTGTCACTAGTACCCAACTCAGGAGCTCCTCCAAAGTGAATGAACTGAATAAATAATAATAATAATAACAATAATAATAATTTAAAAAACAAATGAAAGTTTAATTTTTAATTAAATTTTTATTTTTTATATTAATTACAGTTTATTCACTTTGTCTCTCAGATGAAGCCCCCCCTCATTTCCTTCCAATCCCACCCACCCTCCCTCATCTCCTCCTATGCCCCTCTCCAAGTCCACTGATAGGGGAAGTCCTCCTTCCCTTCCATCTGACCCTAGCTTATCAGGTCTCATCAGGATTGGCTGCATTGTCCTCCTCTGTGGCCTGGCAAGACTGCTCCCTGCTCAGGGGTCAAAAAGCCAGCCACTGAGTTCATGTCAGAGAATTCCCAGTTCCCCTTACTAGGGAACACACTTGGATACTGAGCTGCCATGAGCTACATCTGAGCAGGGATTCTAGGTTATATCCATGAATGGTCCTTGGTTGGAGTATTAGTCTCAGAAAAGACCCCTGAGCAAAGATTTTTTGGTTCTGTTGCTCTCCTTGTAGCGCTCCTGTCCCCTCCAGGTCCCACTATCTCCCCCTTCTTTCATAGGATTCTCTGCACTCTGACCAATGTTTGGTTATGAGTCTCAGCATCTGCTTTGATAGACTGCTGGATAGAATTTTTCAGAGGCCCTCTGTGGTAGGCTCCTGTCCTGTTTCTTGTTTTCTCCTCTTCCAATCTCCATCCCGTTTGTCTTTCTGAGTGAGAATTGATCATCTTACCCAGGGTTCTCCTTCTAGCTTAGCTTCCTTAGGTGCACAGCTTTTAGTATGTTTATCCTATATTGTAGGTCTAGTATCCACTTATAAGTGAGTATATACCATGTGTGTCTTCCTGCTTCTGGGATACCTCACTCAGGATCAACTAGCTTTTAATGATCCTGAAACACTTGTCCCTATATTTCTCGTTCAAATAATGCTCTGGGGCCCATGCAAAAGGGTTGAAATGAAGAAATCTAAATTCTGTCAGTTCTGTCAGGGTTTGCTGCACTATTGTCTGAGTTTCACACTTGCCTAACAATTTCATTGTGGGTTGAAGATTAAATACAGTCACTGTGCATGGACGCGGTATTCTTCAGAAACATTGCATCTCTTTCGATCTCCAAATATGAACATTATTATAAAAATCCATCAACAGATTAGCAGCTGACTCCAGATCTCAAACACGACTTTCATGAAAAATCTCTCTCCTCATTCTCATCGGTTTCATAATAGAAACAGGACGTGGTTTTATTATCCGCTTATACACAGTAAGAACTCCAATCATGTAGATTCATCCCCCCCTGACTGCCTTATCTTCTAAAAATAAGTTTTGTCAGTTTGAGCCAAAAGCTAGAAGTTATAATTCTTAAGCATAGACCAGGCATATGGATACCTGTACTCAATAAACAGGACTGCATTAGCTGTGTTTATCAATCCTCTAATGTTCACAGTCACACAGATTACAATCATCATTAAACAAAATTCTGTCATGTTGTTTTAAAGACTGGTCATAATTTTCTGGATTTCCTGACACATATAACTCTGAGTAAATTTTATTTTCATACATTTTTATTTATCTGTTTACTGAAACCATGGAGTCATAAATGCCAAGATTAATATACCACTCTGTATTGTTTTTTTTTTTAAACATCATTTCAAGGTAACTAAACATTTCTTTACATAATATTATCATAGCTCTCCCATATCTAACCTTCTTCCTTCTTCAGACAGGAAAAAAGTAAAATGATTTTATTTGCTAAAGAATGGATGGTTACTTCTTGGGTATGCTGAAAGTACAATTTCTTTTATGTTCATTTTCATAAAATTTTAAACGATATAAATCATATCAGATTGTAACATGTTCTTGTACGCCAAGTAGAGCCTGAAACAAAAGGTCCTCTGAGGGTACCTATGGAAATTTCCACGAGTTGTGTGTTATGGCAGAAAACACAGAGGGGCTTCCTTTAGAGTTAGTTGGCACCATGCTGGCACGCATATTTTGGATATCCTGCTGACGATACTGCACCGGTACATGCCAAAGTGGGAGACAGAATCATGTTTGAAGGTGTCACTTACAGAACACAGAGCTACCATGTTGTAAGAATTTCTCCCCTATCCTACTTATAAGATACTGACTTTTATGCTGGAGTAACATTTCACTTTTTAATCATATGGCTGTGCATGAGGGTTGTGCATACCAGCGTAGTACGCCTAGAGGCCGGAAGAGGGTGTTGGGTACCATGGAGTTGGACTTACAGTTATAAACCGCCTGTTATGGATGCTGGGAACCAAGTGTGGGTCCTCTACAAGAGCAGTGGATGCTTTTAAGTCCTTAGCGATTTTTTTTTCCAGCCAACACTTTTCATTTTCAAAACCGTAATGAGCTCAGTAGGTTTGTTTGCTTCCCGGTGCTTTCATCCAGCATAATTACAGGGCCACCTTATTCTGGGCTATAGCTCTTCAATATGTTCAACTTTTCTTTTTCTTTCCCCTAAACTTCCGTGAGGGGCTGCATATAGCTTTTCCTTAAAAAGGTTTACTCTCTCTCATCTGAAAGAAGTGATTGCAGCCAGTCACGTGAAGCAAGTCTCTCTTTAAAGATAAAGCTGAGTCGGGGGCTGAGCCATTGCCAACTTGGGGCTGAAAAGGTTTGAAGAGATATAAACTATGAATGCATACAGCCTTGGAAGGCATTATTACCCGGGGCTGCCGAGGTCTTTGAAGTTGCTTCTAGAGATTATCGACACCTAGAGCTGCTGGACATCAGCAGAAGGGAGCCCAAGGACACACCCAGGGGGGAAACAACTACCAGGTGGCTACACCAGACTTTGAGGCTGCTAGCACCAGCGAGAAAATGAGGACAGACATTCTTCCCTTCCACTGCCTACGGCTGACATTAGTTTAAAAAAAAAAAATCTTTTTTTTTCTTTTTCCTTTTCTTTTCTTTGGAGCATAGAAAAATATTCCACAGTTTATCCCATGGAGTTCATGGACTCACAGAGAACATTGTTTCCTAAGCAAGGTTGGTGGGTGTTGGCTGGATAAAAAGATGGAACCTTTCTGGTTGATACACTGCATTTTCTTGCTGTGCTGAAATTTCAGGCTCCACATTTCTGCACAGAATGACTCTGTCCTGGATTGGAGTCAGGGGTCAGACACCCATGTGAAAGGGCCCCTGCTTCCCTCTTTCTGTTACTGTCCATGATACTCTGTGCAGTGTTCTCACTCAGTTTAGTTCAGCAGTGCAGCGCCCATTTTCTACACATTCACAGAGACCACATCAGCCAGTCCAGGCTTTTCGATCAACTGTCCACAGCTGATTATCTGCCTGGAGCTCTTCCTACCATCTCACGTGTCTGTTCAGAGAACCATTCTCAAGTTTCTAGCCTCAATTCATACTACAAGTGTGTTGTTCCCTTTAGCTCACATAATTAGGTGTGCGTCATTCTAAAACAACAGGAGAGTCTATTCCAATGACTTAGATGTGAAAAAAATGAACCAAAGCCATGTTGCAGAAGACATGGTCTCGTGGAATTGTAAACTACTCAGAATATACATGGACCAGAATCAACATTCAGGGCAGAGGTTGGAAATAGATAGAAGAGTAGGTTCCCTTTAGTTGTCTGAAAGTCATCTTCTTCCTCAAAATAACTATAGGATCATGATAGCAGATTTGTAATTTTTTTTCTACTGAATATATAGAAACAGTTCTTCAGAAAACCAAAGTATCTAGAGCATTTGAAAAACTTTTCCAGGAAGATGCAAACTGATTGTTCTTTGGAGTATACTGTTGGGTTACAGGCCTAAGACATTGTGCCTGGGTTTTTAAGTGGGTTCTGGGGATTCAAACTCAGATATTTTGCATGTGAGGCAAGAACTTTTTCTAAGTACACATGGCGCTGTGTCCCCAGCTCATCTGATACATTCTTGCTCCACATTTGTTGTTCTTTCTTTTTCTGTCTCTTTCTCTGTCTCTTTCTCTCTGTCTGTCTCTCTCTCTGTCTCATTCTGTGTGTCTCTCTCTCACCTGTGAGCTCTTTGACCATTTTAGGTTATATACTCAAAAATCTCATTGTTTGTACAGATTAAGATCCTGTTCTCTTGACCTTTGAATCCTAAATTCACTAATGTACCCTCATTTTACAGTGCTTGCACTTGAGGAAAACACTTTTTTGGGGGGTGTACAGTATCACAGACATTTAATTTAACACATATTACTTTCTTTCTTGTGTCTCCGAGGAAGCAGCACATTCAGCTATGATTCCTCTCCAGAACGCAGGGATAGACAAGTAGAAAAAATGTATTAGAACTAATTGGCCCCAAAGGCCTCAACTCTGTGATCTGTGGCCCATTAGCTGTGAGTGTATAAGCAGAGATTCATCAAGAATTTCAAGATTTTAATTTGTTGACTTTGAAAACGGAAGAAGGGCTGACTGAGCTAGAATCGTAGACTCCTTTTTAATGCTAAGTTGTTGACTCTCCTTAACTGACTTTGAATAAGGAGGTAGTGTTTACACAGGTCTGTTGTCTTTACCTTAGTGCAATGAGTAAGTGGCTGTCAGTTACCACCTGTGTGGACTTGCCTTATTGAAATGAAATACAATGCTTTCAGTATACTTCATGAGTTTAGGTAACAGATTTCATTCTCTTGTGGGATTTTTGTTTGTCTGTCTGTGTATGCATATGGCTTACATCCATGTAGAAAAGTAGAAGCAACCTCTACACACACACACACACACACACACACACACACACACACACACACACACCACATATCCAGACCAAAGCTTGGCATCAGGTGTCTTTCTGTATTTCTCCCCTTCATATTACCATGTGATGGGGTCTCACACTGAAGCCGTTTTGATTTTCAGTGGGTATGGCTAGCAAACAAGCTTTTGTGATCTGCCTGTCTACTCCCAAGTCCTGGGGCTATAAACATATATAAAAGCAGCCGTGTCTTGCTTTTTATATGAATGCAGGGGGTGGGAACTCGGGTCCCAATGCTCGCAGAGCAAGCATTCTTACACACTGTAGCACCTCCCAGCTTCCTTCACCATAGCTCCTGTTAATTTGTTTCTAGACAGTTTGTCCATGATGGATCGTGCATTGGATGGATGAAACAAAAGATTGTGTTATGTGAACAACAACAACAACAACAAAAAAAAAATAATTTGCTGTCACTTAATTTTATTTGCTTCATGAATGGAAATTGATAAGCGTTGCTGAATGCATATTGATCAACTGATAATCAACTGTCAGGAGTTTGCATGGCACGATAGTTATGATCAGAATGGAATTCAGTTCTACTTTAAAAAATCATGCACTGTGTGAACTTATGAAAGGGGTAGGAGTGGCTATGGTGGGCGAACATGAGGAAAGTGTTACACACACATACATACATAAGAACTGTGAAAGAATAATTGTAAAAAATGAAACTTAGTTACTCTTTACATGTAAGGACAGCATCTCCTCACCTTCATGTATTTTAAAAAACAAATTAAAAATACAATTGATGAAGAAAGGTTTTCTTCATTATTTTAGAACATAATTGCAAAATTTTATGAAGAATTACTAGGTAATAGGAAAATAAATGAGCATTTAATAAGCTAATTACAAGAGAATTCTTTTACATGAAATAAAAGAATAAAACCTACTTATTATTTCAAGTACTTATTTCACTTTTCATTCATAATTAACTTACCAAATGATATTTTTTTTCATGTTTTAATCAAAGTCTGCCCTATAGTCAAATCTTTAGGAAAACTTATATTTGGAAATGAGATTTATTTTCTTTACTGACCTAACAAAGTTTATTTTTAAGTATTTTTAATTGAATTAGAATGAGGTCACATTCCTCCTGCTTGTCTCTTCTAGCTTCCTCCACGGAACAGGTAACTAAAGATTGCTGGGAGAAGGGGAATCAGCATCTCCCTGCAATGAACCTCCTTATTGGTCGTCCAAGACAGAGAGATCAGCCTGGAAGCCACGTAGACACAAATGACAAAAATGGTCAGGACAAGCTGTAGTCATGGAAATTTGTTACATATATATGTAGACCCACATATATATGTAACAAACATAATTTTTTTAAAAAAATGTGGTTATCAACTTAACAATTATTCTGTTTCTCTCTCACACTTACACATAACGATAATAATAAAAAACAGGTAAACAATTTTAACCCAATGATCTGCTACAGAATCACTTGTGCAGAAACATAAGAGCTTTGAGTTGTTTCCTTTTTACTTGTCTTTTTATTTGAGGCAGAATCTCACACGTAGCCTGGGAATACCACTTTCCAAGTGCTGGTGGCCATGGCCCACCACCAGGACCAAGTTTTTAAACTTGGGACTCCCTGCTTGCTAGGAAGCACTCCACAGCTCACTCTTCAGCCCCATCACAAATACGAAGGTATTTAGGACTGCTTTTTTTTTTTTTTTTTTTTTTTTTTTTTTTTTTTGTCATAATCAGCAGAAGTTGCCTTAAAATCTCATCAGCATCTTTACCCCGTGTTATTTGCTTTTTATCTATTTAGGACACCAGCCTTTCTGTGTTATATGCCCTGTTTCTGATCTTCAAAGTAATGTTTTAAGATAAGCCTGAGTTTTTCAAATTGCGTATAAAAATTTAAGAGAAAAGGAAGGAATGTACTGTGTACATCCAGTAGGAGAATTTGTGTTCACATCAATCTCGGAAAGACAACTACTCTCCTTCCATAACAATTTTTTTTTTTCCTATTGCAAGCAACTGGTCAAATTCCACATGAGCAAGCACGGCATTAGCAGAATAACAAGAAGTGAGTAGAAAAATAATACAGAAACCAAATTAGGTAAGTACGACACTGGGGACGAAGAGTAGGTGGGTTAGGGCCCCAAGCAGAGACGTTGTTACTTCCAAAATTTCCTAGGTTCCTGCCAACAGGACCCTTGTGTTTTGGAGGAGTCCTCTCCAAATCTATATCCTGCTAGCTCTGAGTGGGGCCCCTGCCATGTGATTCTATATGGGCATAGATTATGTCAGTCAAGATAAGTAGGCAGGTCTCTACAAGGTTCTAGGGAAATCAATGCTACTTAAAGATTCACAGCTACTCTTTCTGGACCTAGGCTATAAATTATGCTAAACACTGGGCTCCGCGCCAAGCCTGTCTCAAACTAGAACTCTCCAAAGGGGAGCCAAGAAAGGAAACTTGGTGACCTCACGCAACACCCATTCCTAGCTGTCATTAAACCCCTCATCCCACAATGAATGGCTCACTTAGGAGAACCTCTGAGTATACTTCCATTTTTGTATTGACCATTTGGGATGTTTCCTATGTGAGTGGCAGTTCACCTAGGTCTTTGCTTTGTTGACTTCTCTATTTATACCTCAGAAATGAGTGTCGTTCAAGGACAAATGAGTCTTTAGTCAACAGAATTCTCTCAGAGTCCATGAAATCCATCACATGACTTCATTTAATCATCTCTGTGCTCTCCCTTCTCACCTGGTAAAGGTCCTGGGTCAGAGGCATAGGTAACGCCCTCCCCTCACAGACAGAAGTCACCTCAGAATAACCTTAGCATGTCTTTCCCTTTCAGGCAGATCCCAGAACTATCGAAGTTTTCTCATGGTTAGCAGACCATAAAGAACTGATATCTTGTCTATTTCCAGTGCGGCTATCCATTCTGGCTTACTCAAGAAAGTCATAATGAAGACCTACATTTTTTTCTTACCTCATCATCAGTTTAACCTCCTTAGTTCTCAAAATGATTCCTACTGCATAAGCTACATGTGCCTACTGGGTCTAATTGTTCCACGGAAGCCTTGCTCATCACACTGGGAGTTAACTCTGTATTTACTCAGTTTTCTTTGTGCTCCAATACATACAATGCCTTCCTAGCCTTTGACATTTGCAATTAAAAATAAGCTACCAGAATAATCCGTTTTCTAAGTTAAATTACCTGATATTTTGAGGGGACTACACGGGACTATAGAAAGCAATGCTCTTGTTTGGTTTAACGTGAAACAAATGTTCTTTTTCCTTTTTACATTGGTACCATTGGTCTGCATGCCTCCAGATTTCACAGACCCCTTTCTGTTCCAGTTGTAATGATTACTGTTTTGTTGATGATGAAAGTACTGCAGGCATGTACCTCAAAATTCAACAAATGTGCTCCTTCCACACATACAGAGACATAACAGTGAGAGTTCTTTTCTCCCACACCTAATCCCATCAATATGACAGAACTTCCCATATTTTCTATTTTATGTTCCAGTGTCAATTACTTTTATAGAATGTATTATTGCAGCTCATTATATGGAAATAATTCTTTTATTGAGCTAATTGTCCTGATGTCATCTATCTACATATATACTTTTTATCTCTCTATCTCTCTCCATATATATATGTATTACTATTTATGTATATATTATAAGAGAAGGCCAGTTTTATGTTAATTTGATAAAAGTCAGTGTCATTTGGGAAGAAGAACTTTGCATTGAAAATAGGCCTCCATTGGTCTTGTTGTAGAGCTCCTGTCCCCTCCAAGTTTTTCTATCTCCGCCTTTTTCCATAGGATTCCCTGAACTCTGCCCAAAGATTGGCTATGAATTTCCACATCTGCTTCGATATCCTGATCAATGGAGTCTTTCAGAAGCTCTCTGTGGTGGGCTCCTGTCCTGTTCCCTGTCATTTCTTGCTTCTGATATCTATCATGTTTGCCCTTCTGAATGAGGATTAAGGAAGTTACCTAGGGTCCTCCTTGTTGCTTAGCTTCTTTAGGACAATCAATTTCAATATGTTTATCCTATATTATGTTTTTAATATCCACTTATAAGTGAGAATACACCATGTGTGTCTTTCTGTTTCTGGGTTACCTCACTCAGGATGATCTCTTCTAGTTCTATCCATTTGCCTGCAAATTTCATGATTTTTGTTTTTTAATTGCTAAGTAGTATTTCATTGTGTAAATGTACCACAATTTCTGTATTCATTCCTCAGTTAAAGGACATCTAGGTTGTTTCCAGATTCTAGCTATTATAAAATAGAGCTGCTTTGAACATGGTTGAGCAAATGTCTTTGTTGTATAACCAAAAAAACCTGGGCCCAGAGGGCCTGCAGGTACCAATACTCCAACCAAATATCATGCATGGAGGGCACATATACCCCCTGCTCAGTAGAGGTTCAGTAGCCCATAGGCAGCTCAGTCTCCTAGTGTGTTTCCTAATAAGTGTGGGGGGGTGTTCTCTGACATAAACTCAGTGGCTGTCTCTTTGATCACCTGCCCCTGGCGGGGTGCAGACTTACCAAGGCCACGGAGGAAGATGATGCAGCCAGTCCTGATGAGACCTGATAAGTTAGGGTCAGATAGAAGGGTAGGAGGCTCTCCCCTATCAGCGGACTAAGGAAGGACATAGGGGGAGAAGAGGGAAGGAGAGTCTACAGCCGGGATACAAAGTGAATCAAAGAAAATATGCCTCCATAAAATTCTCCTATAAGCAGGGATTAATTAGTGATCTTTGTGAAACTCTCTAGCAGATTGTGGGTGGTTACACCCCTGGGGAGGTACTCCTAGTGACGTGTAAGAAGGCTTTCAGGCTGATCTAGCCATGGAGAACAAGCCAGTAAGCAACGTTTCATAGCCTTTACTACCGTTTCTGCCTCCAGGTCACTCACTACCCTGAGTTTCTGCCCTGGCTTCCCTCATTGATGTAATTACAAGCTATAAAGGAAAAGAAATCTTTTCTTCCCCAAGTTACTGTTGGGCATTATATTTAATCACATCAACAGAAAACCCAAGTTTATATATTTTATTTTTTTTATTACATGGTCATTATCCCTTCAGTATTGTTTTATTTGCATTTCTCATCAGGCTTTACCTTTTTGAGTAAAATTTGCAATTACCTTGTCAATTAGAAAAGAAATTCCAGCTGGTATATACCAAATGTTCGTGGACAGCTTTACTCATAATAGCTAAAAACTGGAAACCACCCAAAGGCCTGTCAATAGCTAACATATTCCTGTGATACAAAACTTTACAACAGTGTAAAGAAAGACATCTGCAGAGCTGAAAAACCAAAACGGATTCCAAACGCGTTGAGTTAGGGATTCCAGGCGTGGATTTTCATACTTTAACTGATTTGTATTTTACGTTATCAAGTAGAAAATGACTGAGACAAAGTTACTAAGCCCCTTTAGTGATTCTAAGATCCCAGATCTCTTAGAAATTTCAGCTTGATGGGTGCCAATAGGCAATATCATTTTCATTCTTTCTTTAATTTCGTTAATCACCAAAAGGACTTAGAGGATTACGGTGGGGATGAAGATGATCAAAACACATTGTATGGAATTCTTTCAGAATTTTTATAATGCTGTACTTTAAAAAATAAAAACAATTAAAGAAAAAGAAAACAAATGTGAATAAAGGTATTTGGTCAGGATGTTTTCCTCCTGGCTTCCTTTGCAGCGTGACTAAAGGCGTTGCCTGCAGGACCTACCATTTTTATCTCTGACCTAGGCCAACTTTCACCTGCTGACAGTGGCAGAAACAGGTGCCTTTGCTCTCAACACAGGCTTTAGAAGACCCTTGCGCGCTTTTCTTCTCTTGGCTTCTTGCTTAGCTGTTATGTGACACGGGTCCAGGAGCAGCCATTTCATCTAAGCCCAGCTAGCCTTGTCTGTGGAGGATGTGTCCTGAGCAGTGAAGGGAATATCAGACATTTTCAATGCATGGTGCCCTCTGCCAGTCACACAGTGGATGAGGAAGTCTCAGTCACTTACCTAATTCTCCAGTTGCACATCGGATAAAAATTCCAGAGCCGCTACAAACATGGTTGAGCAAATGTCCTTACTGTGTACTTGAGCCTCTTTTGGGTATATGCCTAGGAGTGGTATAGCTGAATCTTGAGGAAGCGCTATTTCTAGTTGTCTGAGGAAGCGCCAGATTGATTTCCAGAGTGGTTGTACAAGATTACATTCACACCAGCAGTGGAGGAGGGTTCCCCTTTCTCCACAACCTCTCCAGCATGTGTTTTCACTTGAGTTTTTTATCTTAGCCATTCTGATGGGTGTAAGGTGAAATCTTAGGGTCGTTTTGATTTGCATTTCCCTTATGACTAAGGACGTTGAACATTTAAGTGTTTCTCTGCCGTTTGATATTTCTCTATTGAGAATTCTCCGTTTAGCTCTGTACTCCATTTTTTTTTTAAATTGGATTACTTGATGTGTTGCTGTTTAACTTCTTGAGTTCTTTATAAATACTGGATATGAGTCCTCTGTCAGATAGAGGGTTGGTGAAGATCCTTTCCCAATCTGTAGGCAGTGGTTTTGTTCTGATGACAGCATCCTTTGCTTCATATAAGCTTTTCAGTTTCACGAAGTCCCATTTATTGATTGTTGCTCTTAGAGCCTGTGCTGTTGGTGTTTTGTTCAGAAAGTTGTCTCCTGTGCCAGTGAATTCAAGGCTCTTCCCCGCTTTTTCTTCAAACATGTTTAGTGTGTCTGGTTTTATATTGATGTCTTTGATCCTCTTGGACTTTAGTTTTGTGCAGGGTGATAAGTATGGATCTATTTGCATTTTTCTACATGTAGACATCCAGTTAGACCAGCACCATTTGTTGAAGATGCTGTCTTTTTTCCATTTGTAATAGCCAAAAGTTGGAAACAGCCCAGATGCCCCTCAGTGGAGGAATGGATACAGAAATTGTGGTACATCTACACAATGGAATATTACCCAGCAATAAAAAATAAGGAAATCATGAAATTTGCAGGTAAATGGTGGGAACTGGAAAGGATCATCCTGAGTGAGCTATCCCAGAAGCAGAAAGACACACATGGTATATACTCACTCATATAGACATATAATGTAGGATAAACCTACTAAAATCTGTACACCTAAAGAAACTAATCAAGAGGAAGGACGCTTGCTAAAATGCTCAATCCCTATCCAGAAAAGCAAAAGGGATGGACATCAGAAGAAGGCAAAAAGAGGAAACAAGTCAGGAGCCTGACACAGAGGACCTCTGATAGGCTCTGCCCTGCAGACTATCAATGCAGATACTGAGACTTATGGGCAACCTTTGGGCAGAGTGCAGGGAATCTTATGAAAGAAGTGGGAAACAGTAAGATCTGGAGAGGACAGGAACTCCACAAGGAGAGCAACAGAACCAAAAAATCTGAGCACAGGGGTCTTTCCTGAGACTGATACTCCAACCAAGGACCATGCATGGAGATTACCTAAGACCCCTGCACAGAAGTAGCCCATGGCAGTTCAGTATCCAAGTGGGTTCCATAGTAATAGGAAGAGGAACTGTCTCTGGCATGAACTGATTGGCCTGCTCTTTAAATACCTCCCTCTGAGGGGGGAACAGCATTACCAGGCCACAGAAGAAGACAATGCAGCCACTCTTGATGAGACCTAAATGACTAGGATCAGAAGTAAAGAAAAGAAGATCTCCCCTATCAGTGGACTTGGGGAGGAGCATTCGTGCAGAGGGGGAAGGGAGAAATGAGGAAGGAAGTGTGGGATTAGGAGGGAATGAGGAAGGGGTCTATGGCTGGGATAGAAAGTAAATAACCTGTGATTAATATAAAAAAAATATTATAAAAAAAGAAAAAAAATTCCAGAGCTCAAGCAGAGTTCATATGGTCAGTTTTTCTCTAACCCACCCTTCCATGCACAGTTGCTCAGACACATGCTTCAGTTTTCTCTTCTCATTCTGGACCTGTATGCTGTTCATTCTGCATTTATTTATGAAGGCTGACGTCCTCCTGCATGCCAGAAAGTTTGTGGCAGTGAAACACATAATCTCACAGGCCACCAACTGGCCAGTCTCTCATTATCTTTAGATGTATTATTAACATGTAGTGAACTAAAAAATCAATATAAATATTTGGAAAAGCTCTTTTCTATTCTAGATGCACTGCCATCTGGTATGAGTCATACCAAGGCTTTGATGTTAGCTTCTGGGCCCCAGGTCTATAGCACTGTGGAATGTTGGTGGAAATTTCAGAAGGTAGAACCTACTCAGAGGAAGTTTGGCGTTGGGGCTCATCCTTTTGGGACATTGTAGGCCTACCCCTTTCTTTCTTTCATTTTCTCCCTGGCTGATGTCATGTAAAGGGCTTCTATTTCATTGGCTCCCATCATGCACAGCACCTCACTGAGGCAGAAACAACAGGAACCACACAACTTGGACAGGAAGATCCTCAACTGTGAGCAAAGATAAGCCTTCTTCCTCATAACCCCCTTGGGGATTTGTTACTGTAATAAAAGTATGTTTTTCCTCTTTTTTTTTTCCCCAATAACACATCTATATGATTGGATTTCCCAAAATAGTAATGAACTTGGCTTCTTGACTTTTTTTTTTTTTTTTTTTTTTTTTTTGTCATTTGATAAAACCCCTTTAATTTACTTCTGGCAGCTTTCTGTTTATGTCTAGCATTACTCACTATGGATGATATTAGGGAACCTAAGTTTAATTATTTATTTCTGCTGTAAGCTAACAGAATGCGTTATTACTGAAATGTTTACTTCTCAGCTCAGAGAACTGATTTTAAATAACACTTTGAGTCCAGAAAGTAAAGAATTAAAATAGTAGTGAATGCATTTTATTTTAGCTCTGGTATCACTAATGTGTTTGCTTAACCATATAGTTAAGAAAGAATAAGTTAATAATTCACAAATTTTTTTAAAAAAAATCTGTTTAACTCAAATGTTTGACTCATTTATATCATCAGCCAGAATGAAGCAAGTTAAAAGACTTTTTATTTCTCTTTCCTTTTGTGTTGTTTTATTGCCTTACTTTGTAATTTGTAAGTTAACCCCTGGGTTTGACAGCTAAAACAAGATGGAGTTATCCTTCAGGATATCTTTGGATTCCATAAACAGACTCTTGCCACTTCCTCATCTTTAATATTTGAAATTTTGTTACAGTCACCTATCCTTTTTGCGGTCCAATTCAATATAAACTAAATTCAAAAGTATATGCAATTTCTTCCTTCCTAGCAGATCAATGGTCCGATCACAGAGCTTAGCATTCCTACTCAATCAAGGAGTGCATAGCACCAAAGAATCTCTTCCTGCCTCTCACAGAAGTCCAGCACCATTTAAAATTTGAAGTATACGTTCTCTAACACGCCTGACACACAATGGAAAGGAAAAGAAAAATGTTGAATTGCATTTTCCTTCAATTTGTTTCTTTTTTCTCTCTCTCTCTTTTATTTTAAGGTTAAAAGCACAGTAACGCATTCAGTGGTGGTCATTGGCTCCCTGGGGTTAGCATCTCTGGATGGAAAGGGCATAGTTAGCACACTGCACTTAGCATTTGATAATGGTGCTATTTAGTCTACTCTAGTTAACCAGGCACCTTCTTGCTCTGGTTTGTGTAGGAAATGTCTATAAAATAATTTGATTCGGTGAAATCGGCAGTAACATTGGAGTGACAATCTCTAACACATCATGCTCCTGAATGTTTGAAGATAAATGCACAGAACAAGGGACACATTTTCAAAAATGCCTTCATTTCCATCATTCATCATCATAATGCCAGAAGCTTAATTTCTGACTGCTCATTTAATGAGGTGTGCCACAAAAAAAGCTTGTATTTAATGAGAAATACTAATTTTCAAGAACTGAACAATTTGTGCCTTATTAAGCAGTAAGGGAAGGCACATATTTCTAAAGAAAAGAAATATAAGATAAAAATCAAATTCCATGTATTGAGTTACAACATAAACTTAGAAGGGAACAATAACTCCGTATTCTGAAACACTATCCTAAAAAGATATTTTTTTTACTATTAAATTATGACCTCCCTATGAATTAATGTTTTCTAACACAAAATGCCATACATGAATGCATGTCAACCTTAAGAAAATTCCATTTGAAGAACTAATAATCCACAGCTGAATATTATTGATAACAATATTCTATCCTGTTGGTAAGGACTAAGATACTAGTAAAAATGATGACTTGAGTAATGAAAATGTGTTTGAAAGCTCAGCCTGGAGAAAAGCTAATATTCCTGTATTCAGAAGTCATATGCATATGTTGCCGTATTTAATTGTGAAATCATACTATAATGCAGTCAAATTTTATAATAATGAACCAAGTAGGAAGGTAAAGGTACTGATTTAGCTTTATCTTATTTTCAAAATATTATAATTGAAACACTACTTGCTGGATATAATTCAGAATATAATATGTAAAGCTTACTAGACTGAGCAGAATTTAAAATATTTTCATGTGATAACTTATCTCTTAAACAGTTTGCTATGTTGTTAGGTATGGGGGTTTTTTGGCTTTTTTTTTTCAGAATAGTGCAGCTCATTAAGAGAATTAAGCTGCTAGCATTATGAAGGGTGAACACAGAGGAGGCTTTTTCAGAGAAGTGATTGTTCTATGTGTTTATCTTCAAATTTTCAGGATGGTATTCAGACCTTTACTGCTGAGAGATGGAGACCAAGGGCACGTGCTGGCACAGTTCTTCACAGATGTTGACATGGGCCTTGTAGTTTGTGTTTCTGCAAATGGAGAAGAAGCCAAGATTTTTCCGTAACACAAAGAAACACAAAGGTTATTTTTACAGACTCTCCACATTTCACTCTGTGCTTTGCTCTGTTTATTTGTTTGTTTATTTTTGAGATAATGTCTCTCTATGTATCTAGTCCTGGAACTTGCTTATAGACCTGGCTGGCTTTAAACATAGACATCCACCTGTCTCTACCACCCAAGCACTGGGATTAAAGGCGCATATCACCACTGACTGGCTTTCATAGTGTTGTTTTTTAAAGTAACTTTTTAAAGATGACTCCAGTGACATACAATGTTATCCCAGCATGTGGAGAGGCAAGACAGAAGGCCTGTTGTTCAGCTCAGGCACGTCTACATAAAAGGGTTCTTTTTCAAATTGAGTAAACAGATAAATGAATTAATTAACTTTTACCTAAAGAACACAGTAAGTTCTGCATCGGAAGAACAGTAAGTCATGTGAGAGGGATGTTTGAACAGCTAAGCTACTTGCCCAATGGCATTCATTTTCCCTGGGAGTAGGAGTGATTTTAGAGTCTTTTTATAATTTTCATACAATACCAGAATTTCCTCTTAGCCCAATTAAAACCTGATAGGGCATAAGTTGCCAAAGAAAGAATCTTTATGGAAACTGATCAGATTAGAAGTTAATCACACCTCCAATATTTTGTCTCTAAAATTATAAATATCAAAAGCACAATAGATAAAAGTTTTCTGGATTGAATGCATATAATTTGTAGGTAATACATTGAGCATTGAGGAAACAATTGATGAATATAACAGTCATTTCTACAGGTTACTTAGTATTTTCTTTAACAGGGACCCAGTGACCTAAGACTATAAAAGTCCTCTTATTATGTGGAAACTGTATTCCAAAACTACTTTGATCAGGGAGGAGTATATTTCTGTTAACACTTTACCTTTAACACCATAATTTTTTCTGCATATGCTCAACCTTACTACTTAGTACTCAGTACATGAAAATAGTGGGACATTCCAAAATTCTTCCACAACTCCAAGTATTTGCAGAATATCATCATCCACTGTTATCATTTCCACAACTGTAGACCTTGTATCCAAACCAACAAAATCACTATGCATTTCGAATAATGAAGTGATATCATCTGTGCATGCCATAAAGATCTGTAGGGTCTTAGTTATGGACTTTGGATATCTTGTAATTGAGAAAACCCCTAAAAAGCAAGCTAGGGGCTCCCTTCCACATTTAAGTGACCCTAAGGAACTGACCTATCAGTGCTATAGATTGAACATATGCGCTTTTGAGACACAGATGAATGTATACAGACTTTCGACTTACGATTATGCTACATCCGTGTCGCATTCTTACGGAGAATGATATTATTGCCAATTTTATATTTTACTGATTTATTCATACACTATGAATCCTCTGTACTTTGACTCTTTCCTTCGTTCACTTCATCACTGTATTTTTATATTTTATTTTAAAATAATTATATACAAGAAGCTGCAAAAACTAATGCAGAGGAAGAATAATCAGTCTGGCTCCAGTTGCCCTCACAACCTCAGAACTCTCAGGAAATTACAAAACAAGCATCTAAAATTACATGGTCATCTTTATAGATCCTCTAATACACAGACCTCCACTAAAACATCACAGGCTTTAGTGCTCTATGTATCCTATGCATGTATTCTAGTCACATTTTCCTTTTAGGTTGGTCAATAAAACTTGCTAAACTCATCATCACTGTAACGAAACATTTTAAATCATAGCATGGATTTTATTTTCATTTTAAATTCACTTTTTCTGTGTCAACTTTCCGAACCTTCTTGGTCTCCGTATTGTTCCATACCTCCACTCTTTTCCTTCACCTTAAGCACATCTTCTTTGTTTCCAGAGTACTTTGTAATATATGTGACACGACAGGAGCTAGCAATGGTGAATGGTGAGGACATTCCGTTGCCAACATGACCAGTGTTGGGAGATACGGTACATATTTCCACAGTTTGTAAAGAAGTCTTGCTGATTTCTAAAGTGAAAACTTACGCCTGTGTGCCTGTTAGCCAGTAGGGTTACTAGGCTTTAAAGACGGAGAAGCCATGCACAAAGTTTTAGAAGAAAGTAGGCCTCTTTCAAGGAACTGAAAAAAAAAAAAAAAAAGCTCAGCATAGCTGAATTTTGGAAAGAATGATGGTGTAGAGAGATGAACTGAGGAAGCAGTCTGTGAAAGCCACATAAAATTATTAAGGGATTTAGCCTTTATTGTAGGAGCAACAAAAGCCATTTTAAAGATTTAAGCCGTGATGATCAAAGTCATATTTCAGAGTTATTACTTAGCTACGTAGTGGGCAATGGAGGCAAGCAGACCAATAAAGACTCTCATTTAGCATTCGCTACTCAAGTGGGAGGTGTACGTGGCTTCAAATTCCTTAAAAGTCAGTTCAAAGCTTTTTTGTAATGATAAATGAAAACATAAAACTGGGCATAATTCTGATATGTTAAATCTCAGCCTATGTTGATATGGTATTATATTTAAATTAGAATATTATATACAGCTTTAACAAATGAACCATTTTTTATGGTAAAAATATTCGGCATCTAGTCCTTTCAGTTTTGCGAACATGATTTTTTTTTATCCCTCTTTACAGTCAACAGAGAGGCGCCAAAACTTAACATTACTGTCTACCTACAAGTTAAGCCACTGATCAGCCTATGTTATACAAAACAGGAAGAAAGCAGTAAATATAAGTTGGAGATATCATATGTAGAAGCTAGAAGATTAAGTCGAGCTTCCAATTTGGTTCATGAGAGAGAAATATGTGATCATGTACCACACTGAATTACACTAATATATAGATGGTCCCTTGATGAAATTTCAATTTTTTATGTCATTCATTTTAATTGTTATCATTTATTACAATTTATTCAATTGTATCCTGGCTGTGGCTTCCTCCCTCATCTCCTCCCAATCCCACCTTCCCTCCCTCTCCTCCCCCTATGTCCCTCCCCTAAAATTTCAATTTTAAGGACAGAAAAACTGTCAAAGGTTTCTGAAAATTAGTTTGACATTTTTACACTATCCAGAGTTCCTCAAAGTCAAATTTTCTGGAGAAAAAGCATTCTGTCTGTTACAGAGACACTGCTGATTTCTGGCTATAAAATCTCAGGGCTTGAAAAATATTAGATCAACATGAGGAAACATGCAAGGCGGACTGAATTGCATGGGGCCTCTGGCTGTTTCATTTATGTCTGTAAACTCTAAAGGAAAGTACACTTCCAGTTCTGCGTATACATGTGAGTTTCCTGTCCTTTTCTTGCTTATAAGCCAACAACAACAACAATCTTCAGCTCTCTTTGAACCATCCTTCCATCTGAGTCTTTAAAAACAAGGACATCACTATTTAGGTTGTAGATGCAGCTAAGTGTCTGTAGGACTAATTGCATGTTTTGCACACAGTGGGAATAAAGATACTTAAGAAATATTTTGGCAAATCAAACAAATTTGGTTGCAGAAATTCAACATCACTTATTCATTGCCTGGCTCGATTGTTTCTGTTAAATATTCTTCAAAAAAATTAACAACAAAGAGACAATTGTGAAAGTAGAACTGTACAGGCTTGGGCTTTGTGAAAATAATCTACCTGAACTAATAAGATCGAGTTGTGCTGATGTTTATGAATCATTTAATTAAATGTATCACCAAAAGGAGTCGTTTGTATCGTGAGTTCAGGCTGTGTGAAATCTACATGCTTTATTGAGGAGGTGCTTCTAGGTAAAGAGTCAGACTGAGCCCTTAACATGTGATCATAACCACAGAGAACGTGAAGCAGAGCCCTCCAGACTCAGTGGGTCACAGTTGGAGAGGATGGGTCCAAGAGCATAGTATCACTGTGTTCCCAATCTTCTACTCAACCAGAAAAGGGCACGAAGCCACAGATAGATAACAATAGGAAAGATATAACTAGATGTGAGGGGGTTTTTCTGTTTTCCTTAAAATGCTTTCATGGTGAGAATGGGCCTCTCAGATATAGAATGCATGTTTTCATCTTTCCTAGCAAAATTGTCCTCAGTTGCTCCTCGCTGATTGAAAAAGAAAGCACCAAACTTGAAAACGAAATAGTGCTATGCACTCTAAAATGTGTCAGTTAAATATTTTGGTGAACAATATTCAGTAACCAATTGAGCTGATGAGAACCACAGAGCACTTCTACTTTGTAGATAAGCTTTGAAAAGCACACAGCAAAAAATAAATCGTAACTACTCACAAATAGCTAACCGAGTAAAATGATTGAAAAGTGCTTTGTCTTTTGTATAAAGATGTCCTTAGTCACCCGATGACAAGAGGCGATTTCCTCACCCAAGTCTTTTTCACTCATTGTAGAAACCGTCTGGAGGACTGTGCCAGGCGCTGGGCCTTGGGCTGCGTGCAAACGCTAAATGTGATCTTGCTGGCTCTGCTCTCTTCATTGTTCCTTATGCTATTACATGTTGAAAGTACAAGGGCATCTGGTGTTTTTCCTTAGCCACAGAAAGCTGAGCTCCCACCTACGCTTAAGCTTTCTTTTTTCATTACTCTTACACCACTACATTTTATTTTCTCACTCATTCTCCCTGTATCCTGGTCTGAAACTTGGCCATTCAGAAGCATTATTTCGTGAAGGTCTTGAAAGTCCTAAGATTTTTTTTTCCTGTTTTTTTTTTTTTTTTTTTATCAGAGAAGAAAGTGAGAAACTGTTGGACGTGAGAATTGAAAACAAACTGAAGGTGAGAGGAGAATTCACACTGAATGTGCCTACCTAACTGAAAAGACAGAATTAGGCACAACATCTAAGGAAGAAACACATTGGGGAAAAAAAGTCACAAGTGAAGTGGGAACATACCTACTTTAGCATTAAATGAATTCTAATAGACACTAGCATAAAGGGAGCAAAAACACACACTCTTGTCTTGGGCAACAATGAAATTGTTTATGCTAGGTAGAAGAAATTTGAAACTAACAATAAAGATCCTGGGTTGAAAATACATCTGAAGTAACTGGAACAATTTATAATACATTTTTTAGATGGTGAAATATGGAATTTAAAAAGGAATATGCTTATAGATCTTCTCTCTCTTTTTCTTTTTTAAAACCAGCTACACTGAGTATAGAAAATAAAACAACTAGGAGTTGGTAAAAGAAAAGAAAAATGTTGCCTGAAAAGAAAGTTTATTTCCCAGGGTGCCCAACCTATGGGTAGCTTTGCTCATAATGAATATAATAGTGTATATTTTCATATTCTATTGAACTATATGCAGCTTTTGTGAAACACACAGCAAATGAACACAAGTGGAGCTCCAGGTTTTTATTTAATTCAATATTGCATGAATATTAAATGTAAGCAGGGAATTGTAAATGGCAACATGAGGCTGTGCTTCAGCTAAATTGTGATGAAAACACTGTGGGGAAATTTTGGTCCCGATTTACTACTTACGAAGAAAATTTGTCTGAGTAACAATCGCAGACTTTTCAAAAACCCTTTACTTACTGGTTATCTACCATGTCCTGCTGTTAAAGAAATGTTCCATTTCTTGATTTCTGGGATGTTTCATGCTCATGCTGTTTTTAGTGTGGGTCTTTGTCCTACCCCCAAATGACATCAGCACATCTACTAAGAGACAAAAGTGCCACCACTGACACACCATTCTGGGAGCAGCACAGTGCTAGACACAATAAACACCAGAATACAAAATTCACTGTTTCCAGCTATCAGCATTCCACTCTTAATAGGGTCCTTCAAACACAGGTTCTGTCTCTGGTGACTACCTATTTCTCCTCTACTAC
Source organism: Psammomys obesus (assembly GCF_907164565.1). Taxonomy (NCBI): domain Eukaryota; kingdom Metazoa; phylum Chordata; class Mammalia; order Rodentia; family Muridae; genus Psammomys; species Psammomys obesus. The sequence continues at coordinate 12,309,516 of NW_026585698.1, read as the reverse complement.
CAAAATGAACTCTTTTCACTCAATCCACCAAACCTTCGTCAAAAAATACCTTCCTGAAATGACTAAGGTTTCAGAAAATAATCACCTATACCATAGTGTCTAGGTCAAAGCTAACTGTTAGTGTTGTCTCTCATCTAACTTGTCTTTTTTCTGGGAGGTAAAAGAGTTCAGGTTGTAAGTGACGCTCCAACAATGATGCAGTAGATGTAGAGGTAGACCTGAAAATGCATCGACTCCTGGATTATCCAAACAGCATATTTTCAATGCAATGAAATATAGTTGTATTTTTTAATTTAATTTTATTTTATTAATTACACTTTATTCACTTTGTATCCCCCCATAAGCCCTTCCTTCCTCCCCTCCTGGTCCCACCCTCCCTCCTCCTTCTTCACACATGACCTTCCCCAAGTCCACTGATAAGGGAGGTCCTCCTCTCTTTCCTTCTGATCTTAGTCTATCAGATCACATCAGGAATGGCTGCACTGTCATCTTCTGTGGTCTGGTAAGGCTGCTCCCCCCTCAGGGGGAGGTGATCAAAGAGCAGGCCAATCAGATTATGTCAGAGGCAGTCCCTTTTTTCCATTACTATGTAACACACTTGGACACTAAACTGCCATGGGCTACATCTGTGCAGGGGTTCTAGGTTATCTCCATGCATGGTACTTGGTTGAAGTATGAGTCTCAGGAAAGACCCCTGGGTTCAAATTTTCTGGTTCTGTTGCTCTCCTTGTGGAGTTCCTGTTCTCTCCAGATCTTACTATTTCCCACTTCTTACATAAGATTCCATGCACATTGCCCAACAGTTGGCCATAAGTCTCAGCGTCTGCTCTGATAGTCTTCAGGGCAGAGCCTTTCAGAGGCCCTCTGTGGCAGGTTCCTAGGTTGTTTCCTGTTTTCTTCTTCTGATGTCCTTCCTCTTTGCCTTTTGGGATGGGGATTAAGAGTTTTACTCAGGGTCCTTCTCTTGATTAGTTTCTTTAGATGTACAGATTTTAGTAGGTTTATCCTATCTTATATGTCTATATGAGTGAGTATATACCATGTGTGTCTTTCTGCTTCTGGGACAACTCACTCAGGATGATCCTTTCCAGGTCCCACCATTTACCTGCAAATTTCATGATTTTCTTATTTTTCTATTGCAGAGTAACACTCCATTGTGTAGATGTAGCAATGAAATATTTTGAGGCAAAAACGTAGGCTCGGGATCTTTGTCTTCTGAACAATTTCATAAACATTTGTATCTGGACCAATATGGAGGCTATCGTATGGCTTAAGAGAATTCCTGTAAAAGCAGAGTGTGATCCTCCATCCCCTTTTGACACGCCTTGTACAGGACTCTCAATAAACTGATTTTTTTCTGTCATTCTTGATTCTTACTCAGGTTCATCTGCAAATGCCTAGTTTTGTTATAGAAGATTGATGTCTATGCATTTTAACATAAAGTAACATATACATACTTAATTTCAAACACAGTCGGAGAAAACAGTTCTGATTCTGACCAAACTGATATGTCTAAAAAGCAGCCGGCACATTCTTGGTACAGGGATACTGGATGAACATGTGTATTCCAAACTTTAAACACACAGGTGGACACAGACACATAACCACACTTAGGTATACACAAAGAGACATACACACACCCATATACACACAAACACAGAGGATTACCCATACAACCATAAACATGCACAGCATCCTAACATACATGTACACTCACTCTCATAGCTACATACTTACACATACATGCACATTCAAACACACACACACACTCATACCTACAAATACATATGTATATACATATATGCAAACCCATGTGTAAAGACACATACACACAAGTCCACATTCATTCATTCAACAGTTCTCCATGTCTTCACCTAGTATTATTAGAATAATTGAGATCAGTAGGTTTCGATAAAAATTTGATCTTCCAATAGAGTTGACAAAAATTAATGTCATAATAAGAATGCATATATTTATAATAAGTGATTTTACAAAATCTAAGACTTGCATAATATTGTTCATATGAGCCAGCCAACTATCGTTATTGGGAAGTTTAAAATAAATTAGATTTTATTAGCTGATAAAGTAAATTCAATCTTTTTTTTTTTTTGCATCATCATCTTGTTGGTGGTCATCATCTTGCTGGTGGTGACTGTTTTCTTTGTACCATTAATGTTTCATTAAATATACAAGATGCCATTTCTGTGCCTTCTCATCTGTAAACCCCCTTTCTTTGAAGTTCTTCACTCTTTGAAACCTGATCAGATTTGGCAAGTTACTCAGGCAGGAGCTGGAAATCGAAATGGTTTTACGTGAGTTTAAAGCACAAAACTGGGCATTGAAGAAAGAATCAATCACCCTTTAGAGTGTATCATGATGTGTATCACATAAAAGTTGAAGTTAGCACATCAATTCTCTTTCCTTGGAACAGAGAACAAGTTAAAGATAAATTCCTGCTTCTTGTTTCCACCTAGAACACGTGCTATGATGTTTTAGAATGTAATAATCTTACTTTCAGTTATTCAAAAACTATAAATAAAGTTGTAAAAAGTATAGAGGGAAAACATAATCAGAGATAAATTAAAATGAAATTAAGGATCTGACTGCATGCCAGAGAGAAAGGATGGGAGGAAGAAGGAAAGATTGCTCTCATCTGATATATGCAAAGCCCTTGGTTGCATATACAGTGAGAAAGTCTTTGATTTATTATTCTTAACTATACTTGGGATACTCTAATCACATTTTGTGTTTGTATGCATATTTCTGGAATTTTATTTTCACCTCAATCTAACAAATTGTGTTTTTACAAATTACATTGAAATTTAAAGTCTAAAACACCAAGAAATTATAAGATTATGACTCCTTCAATGTAGGTTTTTTAAAGAGATTATTTCAAAAATCTTTCAATGTTGGATTATTTATGAATGTTCAAAAACACTGAACACCCTAGCAACTAATACATGTGAAAATCAACAAATTCTTCCAGAATAATTTCAGAAATGATGAAAATAATGCCAATATGCTCAACATCGTATGACCCAGTGGACGGCCTCATTATCGTTCTATGACTGGACAGAAAGGAATCATGAAGATCAGTTTCTATTCACCCAAAACTATTTCACAATGAGAATGTACATCAATTTTATACTGACTACTTACAACACTAAACTAAAAACTAATCTATACTGGCAACCGTGTTTGGAGGGAAAATCATGGCCAGTGGTTTTGGCATTTGGTGTTCCTCTCCATTCTCAGTAATACCACTGAGATAAGTCATCACCCTACATAAAACAATGTCGGGGAAATTAGTAAGACAAACCCAAAATTTGCTTAATGGCCAAGAAGTAAGTGTGTAGTTGCATCTCGCTGTACCAGCAAGACTTTATCCCTGTTGATGTGTGTAGACTGCATTATATTTTGTCCTCTAATGGTTTCTGTCGGTGCCTAAGCAACAAAGCAGAGGAAGGTTATTTCAACAGAGTTTCCTTATTTCACGGAGTTAGAACACTGCGCTCACTGTACCTGCAATGAGGTCTGAGCAATGATGGAAATGAGTTTGATATTGCTGGTCTAGGAATGAGAAACTAGTCTCCTAAACTGCACTACATTTTCTTTAGAACAGCTACCATTCAATAGCTGGCATGCCTTTGGTTTTAATGTTTTCTTGTTGTTCATTATTTTTACTATTAGGAATCTCTCTTCCCATTTTCTTTCAAATCACCCATTATCTAAGAAAAGGCACTAATTCTCTTTTCTGCATTGCCCAGGTTTCGAATTAATATTTATTTTCAGGATTGTTTCTCATTCCTGTGCTCCTGGGTTCTCTTATTGATATGCATTAAACAATAAATGAAGATGTGAGCATATTTAGGTATGACCTTATACGCTGAAAAGATTTATATATAATACACAGATATGTATATGCCATGTACTTATATACATATGTGGTTTTGTCTGTGTGTATGTCTATATGTTACCAAAGATAACAAGCAGTTTTGTGCAGTTTGTCTCATGGATTTAAATGTGTTTATTACAGATGTTTGAATTTGTGGGTATGTGCATGTGTGTGTGGGGTGTGTGTGTGTGTGTGTGTGTGTTTGTGTGTTCAGTTCTGTCAAGTTTGTTAGGTAGTGTCTGACTTAGAATCGTTTGTTTTAAATATAACAAATATGCTTTACAGTGATTTTTTTGGGGGGCGGCTAGAAGATGACTCAACAGTTCAGATCACTGGAAACATTTCTCAAATGACTCAGGTTTGGTTCCCAGAACCAACACGGCAGCTCACAGCCATCATAACTCCAGTTCTAGGGTATTCAATGCCCTCTTCTTGCCTCTAAAGGCAGTACAAACATGTAATTCACTTACATGTAGGCAAAACACACACACACACACACAAAAAAAAAAAATAGGTGCATTTTCTGGTATTCAGTTTTCAACCATCTATTCAATACATCTAACAACGTGTTTAGGGACTGTAGAATAAGTCAAATTCTCAATGTGATGTTATACTCATGGAGAGGGAGGTTGGTGTTCTAATTATTGTAGTTACAGAAAGAAAGCCCCCCTGTTCAAGTGGTCAGCACTGTGGTTTAAGGACAAGTTGGCAAATTCAAGCTAAGAATCTTGTGGATAAAAGAGAATCTAACACAACCGAACACATGAAGACACGTGAAGCAGAATGCAGGCACTCCTAAGCTCATATAAAGAATTATTACTCAAAAAGAGCAAAGATAGCCCAGTTTAGATAGATCTAGAACAACAAAGAATGAGGCTCAAAGGCAGAAATACAGACTTCCAAAATTATGAAATATATATTTACAATTCTAAATATGTTGTAGAACATCTTGATAAAACAGAAACAAGCAAGTGAATCTCATCTATACCAGGATGACCCCAAGCATGCGAGGCGGACAAGAATATCCTTGAAAATGTGATCCTCCTGCATCCATCTCCTGTTTTCTACACTGGGATTACAGGAGTATACCACCATGCTTAAGATATGTTGTGCTAGGGATGGAACCTAGAGATTGTGCACATTAGAGAAGCAATCTGCACCCCAAGCTACAACTTGTATCTCATAATAATCTTTAACAAAGATCAACTAGGGCCTTAGGAAAGAAAAACAAGTGAACAGCAAGAGTTGTTGCTGTTCAACAACTTTAAGCATGTATATGAAATGCCAACTTTAAGCATGTATATGAAATATTATTTTATAGATAACATAATTAAGTAGTACTCCCAGAACTATCGACAGTTTTAAAAGTTGGGGTGCAGGGCCCAGCATAGCTTCATGCTGTCAGCAGTGGTGTGAGATGCAGACTGGCTGAGAACTCCTGCTGTATTTGCATGTATTTGCTCCGGTGCAAACGTTCATTGCACTCAGATTCCCAACTGTGGGTTTATAAAGTTCCCACCTCTCAAGATTAAATCATCACTGCAAAAAGGATCCCTTGTATATTTCTGATCTCATCATCCTAGCTCCTGAAACCTAACACCTGACAAACGTTAACCTGATCTTCTCTATTTTTTTCTCATCTTCTTTTTTTCAGTAATATTTTAATATATAACAACTAAACACAGACAGCATTTGGGAACTGATTGAAATTGTCCAGCACATCAACTTGTGCATATCGATATTTTCTACATCTTTGTTACTGACCATTGCATTGTGTAAAAGTACTGCAGTTAGGTTAGCTATTCCAGCAATTTCATGTTTGTGGAATTGTCTATAAGTACTTGCATGCAAGTATTAATATGAGCATGTCTTCTTGTCCCTGGAATAAATAGCAATGGGAATGACTCTAATGGTTGATGTACTCAGTCCTCCAATGTTCTCATTAATATACAAAAATAAGCAATTCTTGTAAGTCGTGTTAGATGTGGCTTTCACATAAAAATAAAGTACCGCACAGCTTCCCGGCAAGAACTCTCATTAAGAGGAAACGATACAGTTGTGTGCTGTTGTTTTTTAAGGGTTATGCATGTTTTGCCTGTATGTATGTCTATGCACTACATGCATGCCTGGCGCTTCCATAGGTCAGATGTGGGCAGAATATCCTCTTGGCCTGGCATTAGCCATGGAGTTGCTATGTGGATGATGGGAGCTGAACCTGGGACCTATGCAAGATGAGGAAGTAATGTTAAGTGCTGACCACCTCTCCAGCCCCACAATGACATTTTTTTTCACACTGAGACCAAAACAAAATTAAAGAGAAGTGAGATGATATTTTGCGAAAGACTTATAGTATACTTTTGAGAATGATGCCTGTCTACTGGTCATAGCTCTTCCACTGTGTGGTCCTGAATCATCCCTTCTGATGGTTCTCACATCAAGGAAATGTAAATACTTTGTAGCATTTTCTTGCCCAGGAGTTATCAGTGAGATCCAACCTGTAAATCCTGGCAGAGAAGTGTTCCCTTAGCCAGGAAAACACATGCTACTCCCCGCAGAATAAGCAGATAAAAACATCAGTCCTCCTGAGAATTCTGAAGTCCTTACGCTGACCCATGCCACACAATACTGACTCAGAAACAAGGAGGGCTAGCCAAACATGGACAGTCACCACTTCTTCATTTCTTTCAAAACTTTAACCCAACTTTATTTACTTTCAAAATCTTGGAAACTTGGAACTAGCAACAGGATTTATATGGATAAGCATTTTCTTTCATTATCTTTTTTTTTTACCTTTTTAAAAAACTTTTATTAATTACACTTTATTCAGTTTATATCCCCCCATCAACCCCTCCCACTTCCCCTCCTAATCCCACCTTCCCTCCTCCTTCTTCACCCATGCCCCTCCCCAAGTCCACTGATAGGGGAAGTCCCCCTCTCCTTCCTTCTGATCTTAGTCTATCAGATCTCATCAGGAGTGGCTGCATTGTCATCTTCTGTGGCCTGGTAAGGCTGTTCCCCCTCAGGGGGAGGTGATCAAAGAGCAGGCCAATCAGTTTATGTCAGAAGCGGTCCCTCTTCCTATTACAAGGGAACCCACTTGGACACTGAATTGCCATGGGCTACATCTGTGCAGGGGTTCTAGGTTGTCACCATGCATGATACTTGGTGACAATTTTGTGAGAAATCACTTCCTACTTAAGCAAATATGATTAAAATTTGTGAATTCACACACACAAACACGGTATATACTCACTTATATAGACCTATAAGATATGATAAACATAATGAAATCTATACACCTAAAAAAGATAATCAAGAGAGCGGACATGGGGTAAGATGATCAATCCTCCTTTAGAAAGACAGAGGGGATGTGCATTGAACATATGACAGGAGTCTACTGAGCGCATTTGAAAGACTCTAACTAGCAGTGTTTTCAAAGCAAAGACTCATGACCAAACCTTTGGCAGAGTACAGGGAATCATAAGAAAGAAGGGGAGTTAGTCTGATAAGGAAAGGATAGGAGCTCCACAAGGACCAAATATATCTGGGCACAGGGTCTTTTTTGAGACTGACATGCAACCAAGGACCACATATGGATATAACCTAGAACCTCTGCTCAGATGTAGCATGTGGTAGCTCAGTAACCAATTGGTTTCCCCTAGTGAGGGGAACAAGGACTATTTCTAACAGGAACTCAATGACTGGCTCTTTGGCTTCCCCACCCCCCAAGGGAGGAGCAGTCCTGTTAGACCACAGAGGAGAGCTTTGCAGCCAGTCCTGAAGATACCTGATAAAACAGGATCAGATGAATGGGGAGGAGGTCCCCCCTATCAGTGGACTTGGCAAGGGGCACTGTGGAGATGAGGGAGGGAGGGAGGGAGGGACTGGGAGGGAATGAGGGATCGGGACATGGCTGGGATACAGAATTAATAAAATGTAACTGATAAGAAAAAAAAAATTTGTGAATTCAATACAAATAAGTCAAAATGTTATTGGTTTGAAAGTAAATCTGACAGCCAAGAAAACTAGAGTAGGAACAAGCTAAAACACATGCTGAAGAGGATGTGGAGAAAGGGGAACCCTCCTCCAGTGCTGAAGGGAATGTAAACTTGTACAACCACTTTCAAAATCAATCTGGCACTTTCTCAGACAATCAGGAATAGGAATGGTGCTCCCTCAATATCCAGCCATATCACTCTTAGGCATATATCCAAAGCATGTTCAAGTGTACAACAAGGACATTTGCTCATAGCAGCTTTCTTTGTAATAGCCAGAAGCTGGAAACAGCCCAGATGCCTCTCAGTGGAGGAATGGATACAGAGATTGTGGTACATCAACAGCACAGAATATTACTCAGCAATTAAAATCAAGGAAATCATGAAATTTGCAGGCAAATGGTGGGAACTAGAAAAGATCATGCTTAGTAAGATATCCCAGAAACAGAAAGACAAACATGGTAAATACTCACTTATAAGTGGATATTAGACATATAATAGAGGATAATCATGCTAAAATCTGTACACCTAAAGAAGCTAATCAAGAAGGAGGATCCTGGGTAAGATGATCAATTTTCATTCAGAAAGGCAAACAGGATGAACATCAGAAGAGGGAGAAAACAGGAAACAGGACAGGAGCCTACTACAAAGGGCCTCTGAAAAACTCTACCCAGCTGGGTATCAAAGCAGAGGTTGAGACTCATAGCCAAACTTTGGGCAGAGTGCAGGGAATCTTAAGAAAGAAGATCTCTGATATTTGTAGAGAAATGGTTTATATTCTCCTTTGAAAAAGCAAAGTTCCTCTCAGAAATGGAGCAATTTAAACTCAATAAGATGAATTTAGAAGGGTAGATGTACAGACAGACAGATATCCAGAAAAATGTATTTAAAATGGAATAGAGAGTTTCATCAGAAAAAGGCTCTAAAATGTTTGAATTGACAAAAATGTGTCTATTTGGTATATCAGGATACAACCGTAATTGTCAATAAATGTGTAATTTCAACCTTTACATAAAGGGAAGAGAATCTTCCTAAAGAAACAGATGGATTTTTTTTGGCAAATCTTTGTTTGTTACAATAGAATGCCTGAGAGAGCCACAGTGGCATTTTATTTAATAAAAGGGATTAAATATAAACAGTGGTCATCCTGAAACATGTCCAATTTTCAAACAGGAATACTAATTAGGTTAGGCCAACAGCCTACTACCAAACAGGTTCATAATAGTCAACAGAGGGATGAGGCAGCATCAGAAATAGAGAAAGTAATAAGAAAACTGCGTTTAGAGAATGACGGAGAGACAAAGAATGTGTCCAGAATATAATCAAATCACTTGTGCAATAAACAGGTTTTTTTTTTTTTTGGGGGGGGAGGGTTTCATTTAGTTCAGTTGGTGGCTCTATTAACCAACTAAATATAGTAAGTTATTCTTGCAAAGTAGATGCTTAATTTAGCACTGTACACAGAACAGAAACACTGAAGTATACTCTCTGACTAATAAACTTTGTGGCTGCGTGTGAAAAAAAAAACTGTAAAAATTAAAACATTTTACTTCTTGGTTCAGTAAGTTAAGCACATAATATTTCAAATAGTATATTACACATTTACAGTTAAGGACACTGCCAACTGCGGTGAAGCCAACCATGAAAACATGCTATTTCAGTAATTAGGTATGAATATTAAACTTGAAACAAAATCAGTATTTTGGATGGAGAATTATGCAAAATGCTAGTTGCAGACTTTTTCTATTTTTTTTTTTTTTTAAGAGTCGTCATCTTCTAAAAACTTAATGTCTCAGCATCTTTTATGCTTAACCCCGCTTTGGAAAATAGCACTTGGTAGTGATGCAAAGCTTGAGAGTGTGTTTAGCACGCTGAAACTACTTTAAAATGACTGAAGAGCTTCATGAGTTTCCTAGCTAAGGCTTAAAAAAAAAAAAAAAAAGCCATACTTTAAGAACCTGGTTATTGTGTGATGAAGAAGACCAGTAGCTCCTTCTTGTACCATGAAGTGATGACGTGATGCCCAATAAGCCACAGGTTGTCAAAACCATCACCAGTTAAAGTAGATTCCGTCTGTAGCCCTTCCATGAATTGAATGCCCTCTTTACAAATGAGAGTGTCAGAAGGCACTGTTAAGAAGGGGATCACAGTTCACGGAGTTTATACAACTTCCATCCACAGTTTCATCTGGAAACACTGGCTATGAGGACAGGATGTGTCTCCTGGTACAAGTGATTTGACATTAGAGTGGTAGGTCACCTATTTTAGAACAAAGCGGTTTAGTTCACTTGAGCCAATAATTGTGCCCCCAACTTACTCAGCTCTGAGCCTGGCAGGGAGGAATGAATGGCAGTTTCTTCAAGGGCTACCGTCTCATAGAGAGACAGTCTCACATACAGAAAAAAAGAAAATAAAAAAGAGTGATTATGATTTCACTGTTGTTAATATGTAAAGTAGAGGTGCTGTAATTAATTTTTTTTAATAATTAAAGAACACTTTGTGGAGTGATGGAAAACAGGAACAAGATTTTGAAAAACAAAACTAAGACAAAATCTTCAGAGTCTCTAAGCTTTAACCTTGTTGTACCATGAGGACAGAAACTAAGGTTTTCCTATCCAGCCCATAGCTCAGGTCATTAGACTGGGCTGAAACAATCCAGCATGTTCATTTGCATCATTGTCACCCCCTCCCCCACTCCCCGCGCTGGCTAGTTTACTTCAACTTGACATGAGCTAAAGTCATTTGAGGGAAGAAGATCCAAACAGAAAATTTGCCTCCTCCCCTATCAGTGGTCTTGGGGAGTGACATGCATGCAGAAAAGGGGAGTGGGGGAAACTGGGAGGGGAGGAGGGAGGGGTTTATGGGGGGATACAAAATGAATAAATTGTAATTAATAGAAGTTAAATAAAAAATTAAAAAAAGAGATTAGGCTGTAGGTGGGCCTTTTCCTCACTACTAATTGATGGGATAGGCCCGCCCCCCTGTGGATGGTACCACCCCTAGAATGGTAATCCCAGATGTCATCAGAAAGGAACGTGAGTAAGCCATGAGAAGCAAAACAATGAGCAGCATCCTCCTCTGCCTCAGCTCCTGCATCCAGGTAAGCCTGCCACCCGATGTGATGTACCATGAATGCAGGTGGTGAGGCTGTGGAACGAAATAATTAAGACACCTGCTGTGAAAGTATGGATTGCCTTTGCTTGATTTAATGCAGGGCCGTGATGATGGGCTGCTGTGTTTGGTCTTATTAACAGGGGATCAACTCTGTTTTATAGCTAACTGTTTTATAGATGATAATCTAACTCGGTGTTGACACTGGAGCTGCTGTGCACAAACTTGCAACCTGCAAAACAGAAAACTGTGGCAGTCAACAACCATGGGTGGACAAGTAATGTCCACAATTTTGAGATGGTGATGATGTGACTTTTTCATCTTTAAGCTTAGAGAAATCATGCGCGTGACACGCATGTTTAGGACAGATACAACGTTAGCCTAGCAAACAAAAATGATATAGGACAGAGTGAAAAAAATAAGGATGTTTTTTATGTTGTTAGCTTTTAGAGTAAATAAGAGAGATCATGGATCAGGTATAGACTGTAATAGGAAGAATTTGTTGAGACTTGGTTTGTGCAAGAAGATCCTAGGAGAATATATATACATATATACATATATATACATATATATACACATATATACAAATATACACACATATATACATATACACATATATACATATATATGTATATATACATGAATATGTATATATCTATAGATGTTCAGTATATTTAAAAATAGTGTCAAAGACATATATATATATATATCACCTTGTTTGTAATGTGTTTGTAACAGTTTAAACGTATTGAGCCAGTTTATATAATCAATAAAACTGGTTTGATTTTACCTGTATCTGACACCCTTAAGAATATCATGCATAGGCTATTTAGATAGAAGCCCTTCAGAAATTCTTCAGAATTGAAAGTCAATTCAATATAAATGATACATTCCATATGTATCATTTAGTGAGTTAACCCAAGTTCAACCTACCTACAGGGGTTTGCAATGTTACAGGTAGAACAGATAAGCAAAGTCTTTGAATATCAGCCTTCACTTCTTGGATTTAACATGAAATGAGGAAGGTGGATGCTCCATTTTGATATGTGTAGAAAGTTTTTACTTTTATTTTTACTTATTTTTTATTTACTACAATTTATTCACTTTGTATCCCAGCTGTACCCCCTCTCTCATCTCCTCCCAATCCCACCCTCTTCCCCTCCCATGCCCCTCCCCAAGTCCACTGACAGGGGCAGTCCTCTTCCCATTCCATCTGACTCTAGCCTATCAGGTCTCAACAGGACTGGCTGCATTGTCTTCGCTCTGTGGCCTGGTAAGGCTGCCCCTACCCCCCCAGGGTGAGGTGATCAAAAAGCCAGCCACTAAATTCATGTAAGAGACAGTTTCTATTCCCCTTACTAGAAAACCCACTTGAAGACTGAGCTGCAATGGGCTACATCTGTGCAGGGGTCAAGGACCATGAATGGTCTTTGGCTGGAGTATCAGTCTCAGAAAAGACCCCTGGGCCCAGATTTTTTCGTTCTGTTGCTCTCCTTGTGGAGATCGTGTCTTCTCCAATTCTTTCATCTCCCCCTTCTTTCATAAGATTCCCTGCACTCTGCCCAAAGTTTGGCTATGAGTCTCAGCATCAAGGGAACATCCAAACCAGAACACTATCAGCACAGGCTCTAAGATCAACAATCAATAAATGGGACCTCATGAAACTGAAAAGCTTCTATAAAGCAAAAGACACTGTCGTCAGAACCAAAGGTAAGCCTACAGTTTGGGAAAGGATCTTCACTAACCGTATATCTAACAGAATATATAAAGAACTCAAGAAGCAGAAAAGCAACAAATCAAGTAATCTAATTAAAAAATGGGTACAGAGCTAAACAGAGAATTCTCAACAGAGGAATATATAATGGCAGAGAAACCCTTAAAGAAATGTTCAACATCCTTAGTCATTAGGGAAATGCAAATCAAAACGACCCTGAGATTTCCTTACACCCATCAGAATGGTGAAGATCAAAAACTCAAGGGATAACACATGCTGGAGAGGATGTGGAGAAAGAGGAACCCCGCTCCATTGTTGGTGGGAGTGTAAACTTGTGCAACCACTTTGGAAATCAAACTGGCACTTTCTCAGAAAATTAGGAATAGTACTTCCTCAAGATCCGGCTATACGACTCCTAGGCATATATCCAAAATATGCTCAAGAATACAACAAGGACATTTGCTCAACTCTCTGTAGAAATTTTTTGCCCGAAATGTTTGCTTGTGGCTACTCTGTGCTCTGTACCTAGGCTATTGAACTGACTTATGGTGCAAGCCAATGCCCCTCCCCTCCCAGCTTCCTTTATATTGAATTGGGATGCCTCTGAGCTATCTTGAGAGTCTCCAAACACTAAACACTGAAAACAAAATCTTTCCATGGAGACAAATTTAACAACAGACACAAGAAGAGAGAATATAGAAAACATCCCACGTGGATGTTATTTCTTCTGTGCAACCAATCAGAAATTTCCTAACCATTAACCACCAATAGACAATCCAATAAGCCTTGGCCATAGCTATGACACATGAAACATAGATAGCATGGGCCAGAATGCCTGAGTATCTCGTGTCAATCTAGTCACTGAAATTTAACTTTCCCTCCTAATGTGTTATCACAGAAGATGAAATTGGGAGCCTGGGAGAGAAAAGGGCACAGATTGGATGAAGTGACTCATGATGGTCCCTGCGCTGTTGCAAGGATGATGATAGTAGGTTCTTCTATTGTGAGAACACTTTCTGCCGAGGTGCTCAAATGCTACTCATGCCTGACAACGTCTGCCCTCATCTATTTTAAGATGTTCATGATCTTGGCATCTCCAAAAAGCACCTTTCACATGCATTTGTAGTTCTTAGTAATGCTGCCATATAACCCCACCAACAGATAATTGACCGCTCAGATAATTGATAAAAATAACAGGATCAGATTAATTTTTAAATGACAGACATTTCTGGAAGTTTAATTAAATGGCAATTTTAATTTTAAAACTATTTATGGCTTTAGAATATTCTCTATTCCTGAAAGAACAAATCCTTGTTCAGTTACAATTTCTTTTTTACCATACTTAAGAAAACTAAATGCTATCTACAAAGTTGTGTTCTGTGTCAATATTTTCATTATTATGCTAATTTTAGAGGCATTGATTTAAAGGCCAACTTTTGTTACATTGGCAACAGAAGGAATTTTGTTATATAACAAATAAACCATAACTTATCAATTGACTCTAAACTGTAGAAGACATTATTATCTATGAATCCCATCGCATTGTTGGCAGGTGTGTATGCTCACACACAAGTACCACTTATATGTAAATGAATGCCACCTTTATATTTTACATCGGAAAATAAGTTCTTAGATACATTCTTGAAATCATTTTAAATGGGCTTAGAGATATGGCAGAGATGAGAGGCTCATCTTTTAAACTACTTCTAAAATTCAAAAGTAAAGTCACTGATAAGATGGCCATCCAGAAAAGAAGTCAAGGATATCTCAGGCATCACTAAGATACCGGAAGTTTGTTTTCACGCCACTATTCCCATGCCATAAGCGAACTTCACTAGGAACCCAGTAGCAGTTCCTAAATATGACATCACACTTGGGTGTGACCAGTCAAAACCACACTGCTACAGCAAGAAGCATTCAGAGTGACATGACTTTCTGCTGCAAGCTTCTTAAGTGCTTCCTTGTGACTCTTCTTTCCATCATTACTATCACCAGGATGGATGTCAATGCCTTCTTTGTTGGAAGAAACCTGCTGTTTGAGACTGCATTTCTCCTAGTCTAGATAGCCATTCTGAACTTGTGTTAAAGTGCTGGACTCCCTCCTTCCAACTCTCTGCCTGACTTCATCTGGAGAGTGTCTTTAGACACAGATCCCCCTAGCCACATTTGACATATGGCCTTTGACACAGTTCTCCCTCCCCTTGCCTGCAGGATAATTAGGTACTGTGTTTCCACTCATATGATAGGAGTATGTGGTATGATGCAAATCAAGCATCCTTGAAGTGCCTTGCTCCAAACAATTAGGTACACCTATCCTTGGAGCCCCTCACCCACTCTCCAAGGGGTATATAGCCATTGTTCTGGTGGAATTAAAGTTGAACTAGCTCTCTGCAGTGGTTCCCATGGTCTGTGATCCCTGTACAGCACTCATTGGCCCTTCCAGGCAGGCTTCCTGTCTCCTGCCCTCCTGACTTTCTGCACTGCTGGGAGACAGCCCCCTGCCCCCCAGGCAGGAGGAGAACCAACAAGCACTTATTAAGTTCCCTCTGTGGCTGCATGAAGGGATTGCTTATTTTGCATCTCATTCTCACAACAAAACATCCCTGATGGTGTTAATGGAAGATTTCAGTTACATCATAGAGATCTCTGCTTTGAAAGAGCTAAAGCCATGCACAAGGGTCTAGATCAGTTTGAGTCCTCTGCATCACCCTCTGAGTTCTTTCCATCATCCTGGTGGTGGATTCTAATCTTTTATGTTGACGGATCAAACCAATCGTTTCTCTAAAGGTTTTTAATTTGCTGTCCATTCGAGTGAGAGCAATTTGCTGCTTCTACTCTTACCCTTTTTATTATTTTTTTTATAAATTTTGAAGTACAAAGAATAGATACATTTCCAAAATTAAACTTAGGAATATTTCCAGAACTTACAAATTTGAGCAAAATGACATCATCATAGCTGACATTATGCTTGCAAGTATAATATTTTTACTGAGTCAGACAAACAGAAATTAGAATAGAAACATATCTCTGATCTCAAACATCTAATAAAAGACTTGATTTTAGCTTGAGCCAGCATGTTTGAAAATAGGTTATTTAAAGGTGTGCTACTATTAATCTGGACTGTTTTTTTCTGAATTTGATTTCACAATGCTTAAGCTAACAACCTTGATCTATCCATCCTTGATCACTGTGAACCCTCAGAATGTCAATGTTAATTCTAAATGTGTTTGCAGTTCTCGATCCTCTGCCTCATTATTTAAGTGAATAAAAGCAAGATAAAAAATTAAATCAGAGGAGAATAAAGGTATATTTAAGACAAGTTGGGTTGAATCTAATTTTGGCTTATTTGATGGCTTAGGCACCTGGAGTCTGAATGGGAGATAGGCTACCACACAGACCGGAAGCTGAATATGGTGCTTTTGAGATGCAGTTAAGACATGACTTCAGTTGTCACAGTTTCCTCACTGTTTTTATAACTTTTAAGCAGTGCTGACTTGTATTCACCCAACAGGTTAGTGTGGTCCCTCTCCCTGCTATGCCACACAACAGCCCATTGTAGTTGTGCTTTCATTCTGTAGTCATCAGTAGCTATAAACTGCAAGTTACATGTGTCTTCATTGTATTTCCCATGATCGGGTAAATGAATTTTCCATTTTTAGTTTATTCTAGGACTTTAAAATGTCTCTGTTGTTCCTTAAACATCCATTCATGATTCAAAAGCATTACTATATTTCCATAGCTGTATATTCCCTGTATTTTCTCTAAATATAGTTTTCTTCTTTAATTCCATTATGACCACAATGATCATAATGATCCTTTAAAGAGTTGCATATGTCCTAAAATACTGTGTTTTGTTTGTCTGTTTGCTTGCTTTTGAGATCATCCCATGGACTACTTCTCAAGAGGCTATGATTCCCACTTAACAGCAGAGTTAGAAAGCAGTAACAGACAGGGAGGACTAAACCAGATCTATAAAGGAAAACTGGAAAAAAATAAAGACTAAAGGTGGAGGAAAGAGAGATCAGAATAAATAAAAAGTTTATAAATTATAGATGTAAACTATGAAGAATAATGCAATGAGAAAATGGAGAGTAGGGAAGAAAGAGAATAAACAAGATAGAAGAGGGAGGGGTAAAGCTCAGAAGATAAAGATGTGGAAATATAAAAGCACATATAATAATTCAAATATAACACAAAGAACTTACAAACATACAGACACGCACAACACACACAGACACATAGAAATACACACAGGCATATAC